>NW_026993617.1:0-11478 GCF_028769735.1 Zonotrichia leucophrys gambelii
AAAAAAAAACCAAAAAAAAACCAGGATGGGGATGAAAATTTCCGGAAAAAAACCCCCAGAAACAAAGAGAAAAAAACCCCCAAGATGGGCAAGAAGAAACGAAGAAAAGAACCCAAGAAATGCCAGAAAACGTCAAGGAAAAAGGGAGTAAAAGCCCCAAGAAACAAGGCAAGAAAGAGAGGCAATAGAGGCCACAAAAAAGGCAAGAGAAAACCCAAGCAATGCCAGGAAAAGGTACGAAAATGGTTCTGCCAGGTGCAATCAAGGTGAGCGGGTTCAGTCTCAGGTACAGGAGATGAACAAGTGTCAGATTAGCTCGGGGCACTGCTGTGCAATGCAGCCGTGACAGGATTGATGTTTAAATCTAGTTTAAATAAATTGGGGATTGTTTGGCTTTTATTGAGGTATAGGCTGGAGATTTCATAAAAGGTATAAAAATAGAAATCCAATTATATCCTATATATATCGATATAGAGAAATATTTAATATACGTAAATATAAGTAAAAGAAATATGTTGTGTAAAAAGAATATATCTATTATTATATAAAAGGTATTCTCTCCAATCTATAAGATATCTATTGTCGACGGAAGGAGACCAGGACATCAGGTTGATCATCACAGGCCCGATTTTATTGATCAGCACAGTGGGTTAAATACAGTTCGTAATTAACTTCATGCATATTGCAAAAGTTGAGCTCAGGATTGGTTAGTTACATATCAGCAGTTACACCTACTTTTACATTCCTATGGTCCTACTTTTGATACTTTCTACATATTCTTAGGAGATATTCAGGACTAATCTCTACTCCCTTTCTCCATGTTGCAGCAAGGCCACTGATTGCAAGCTGCTGACATCTCCTTTCAGCTTGCTGACTGCTGATTTCTCAGCTTGACCAGTGGCAATATGTCAGCATGGCCTTTCTCAGCTAACCAACTATTAATAAAGCTCTCCACATTAAAGCTCTCCACATTTCCCCCGTTTTCTTCTTGTGCAAGGAAATTAGCTTGCCAGGTTTTTGCTATTGTACGGCTGACCATGTTTTGAATGCAATTAAGAACACAAGGCAAAATCAGCAAAAACAGTAAAATTACACCCAGCAGTCCTATAGCATAGATCACAAGGTTTCTTAGCCACGGTCCAAGTCCTAAGCTTTTAAGCCATTCGTCGATTCCTAAACCTTCTTCTTCCTTCAGATTGTGAAGTCCCTGTTGTAGTTCTTTTATCTTACTGTGAATGGACACCGAATGGTCAGACAGATTCATGCAACACATTCCCTCAAATTCTTCACATCCATGTCCTTGTGCTAAAAGCAAAAAATCTATGGCAGCTCTATTTTGCAAAACAGCATGGTTAACACTCTGCACATCTGCGGTTAGCATGTCTAGGATTTGTGATGTCTTGTTCAGTTCACTCTTTGCCCAGCACCCTAATTGCTTTGCTAAATTCATAGCCTTATTGGCAGATCCTCCCGGCAAGATAGTTGAAACAACCACTTGTTTGAATGTGCCCCAAAACTGTGGATCTCCTATCCTGCTGCAGTCTAAGTCATGTATGCTACGTCTCTTTCTGTTTGAATTTTGACTCAGCTGCATTAGCAAGGACACATTAGGATGAAACAATGACAGTTTACCCAAATAACAGGGTCCACCCTGTGGTCTAGCTGGTATGCCATTCTACACCCTTTCTCCGCAAATCAAAAATATTCTTGTGGGTAATTTCATTGGTGCAGTGATCTTTGTGCTGTTACATTTACTGTAATGCTGCGGAGAGATTTCACTCACATTCAGGAATGAATCTAGGGTGGCCCATGTTTCTTTTGGTCGGTTTGAAAACTTAAAGCTAAACCATCCACCAGCTGTAGTGTTAGACAAACTGGCGTTTGTACTGCCAAAAAGGTCCAATTCCTCAGGAGGAGAGTGCAAAGCACAGAATACGCTGCATTTCTTTCCCGTAGAGCTTTCCTTAATTGTACCAACAACTCATACAATCGTTTATTATTCACTTCCTTAATTGCTGCTTCCTCTATTCGTTTGGCTACTCCTGCAACATACATAGAGTCTGTAACCACCTTTAAAGGTCCCTGTAAGTTGGATACTGCCCATACTACTGCCAACAATTCCAAAGTTTGTAAACTATCCACAGGGTCTGCTGTGATGATTTGATGTTTCCATTGTCCTTTTTCTTGCCAAGTGACAGCAGCACGCCTTGATTTCTTTCCTGCATCTGTAAAGGCTGTAACAGCTCCTTTTATAGGGCATTCTTCTCTCAAGGGTCGAGTAATCCAGTTCCATTCTGTCATCCATTGTAAAACTCTAGGTACTAATTTGCTGGTATCTACTTTTGCAGATGATGTCAATAATGCTTCCTGTAAATCCTTTGAGTTAATCAGGTACCAGTCCAAGGTTTCTTTTTCCATAGGCAGTCTAATGGTAGCAGGTTCTCTACCATCCACTTCAAGAGTTCTGAGACGTCCTTTTTTTAATTAATGCAGCCAATTGTTCAATTTTTGAACATATTGTTTTCTTATGCTGTAATGGTGGAGACAACCATTCCAACACCTGTATCTCCCCCGTCTTCTCCTGTTGTTGAGAGAGAGCACTAAGCAGGTGGCAAGGGCTATTCCAGATAGTAAGGTCAATAGGGTGGTCGAGTTGTCGACGAGACACGTACCCCTGTTGTACACAGTCACTGATTTGTTGCAAGGCAAGACGATGCTCCTGTGTCAGGCATACAGGAGTAGTAGGGTCAACACCCTTCAACAAAGGCCGCAGGGTTTCTAACAAATGATTCGGTATTCCCATAGTAGGCTTTAGCCATTGTAAGTCCCCCAGTAATTTCTGTGCATCATGTAGAGTCTTAATGTCCAGTTGTAACTCCAATTTTTGAGGTATCACTTTTTGATCCATCAAAGTCCATCCCAAATATTTCCAAGGCTTTGTAGTTTGAATTTTCTCTGAAGCAATATCAAGTGAATGTGAAGCAAGGGTATTTCTAATAATGTCAATCTGCAAAGAGGAAAATGGTTGTTGCTGTGCAAACAAGATCATGAGCATGCATAAGGCTATCCCCTTTTAGAGGCCATTGCTTAACCATCACTGGTGTATCTGTTTTCCAGGTGAGTGGAATGGGGAAAGTCCAAGCAATGGCAATTACCCCAAAGGGTGCTGATTAGTTAACACCACTCCCAGTTGTGTTAAAATGTCCCTTGCAATTAGGCAGGAGACTGTAGGAGGCAGTTGCACAATTGAAAACACAGCAGATATTTGTTGATCCTCAATGGACACAGACAAAGAAGGCGACCTGCTTGCCAATGTAAATCCTCCTACTCCGGTGAGCATGTTTGCTGATGGGAATAGAGGCCAATGCTGTGGCCATGCCTCTGGAGAAATAATGCTGGTATCTGCTCCTGTATCCAATAATCCATAAAGGGTTATGCTTTCATGCCCATAAGTAACTGTGACCTTTTGCTTTGGTCTGTTTTGTAAATCCACAGTTAAAAGTGTAACACCAGTGGAGCCAAAACCCTTTTTCATCCCGTGCTTGTTCAGTAAATGGTTGTATTCCAGAGGTCATTTGTGATAGTGGTATCAATTGTGCAATACGTTGTCCTTTTGCAATTTTAATTGGAGGATAGAGGGTGTAAGCCATGATTTGTATCCCCCCTGTAAAGTCTGCATCAATAACTCCAGGTAAAACAAATAATCCCAACATAGTTGTAGAAGAGCGTCCTAATAATAATGTTCCACATGTTTGTCCATTTAATATAAGAAGACCCTTTACTCCAGTTGGTATTTGCTCCCTGTTGTTGCGGGTTGCAGGCAGGAGGTGGCTGCGATGTCGCGGCAGCTGGTGCTGGTGTCTCTGATGTCACGGCAGCTACTTGTGTCTGGGCGCGGCCCCCGTGAAACGCGCTCTGCTGACAGTTTCCCGACCGCCGTCTACAAGCTGTGGTGTTGTGGGAGCTGGATCGGCAGTGAGCCACTTCGGAGAGGAGCAAGAGCAGCTAACACCTGATTCTGAGCAGCTAACACCTGATTCTGATTAGACTCTGCCTGCTTTTGTAACCCCAATCCTAACTCCTTTATAGCATCTACTAGAAATGCCTGCGAAGCAGTTGGCATTAATGCCATTCGCTCTAATGCTTCCTCAATGGTCCAATTTGCTCCCAAAGTAGATAATACTCTTTGGGTTGCTGGATTACTATTTTGAAGGATACACTGCTTCAATATCGCCCCCTTAAGAAAGTCTGCCACACCGGCCCGATCTATAGCAGCAGCCGCCCTATCGATAAAATTTCCAAATGATTCTTCTCGGCCTTGCTTAATACCCATATAAATTGGTAATCCCCCTGGCTCTTTAACCATATCTATCGCTGTACGCATCAATCTCATAGTCTCTCTAAGCTTATCTGGTCCCAATATCATCTGTGCCTCTGTACGCAGAAATGCTCCTAATCCCATAAGTTCATCCACTGTCACTCCATGCAATGGATCTCCCGGAGTCCGTTGTACAGCAACTGACTCATTTACTAATGCTTGCCAATGTGCATTAAACAATAATTGTTGATGCTGAGTAAATATTAAACGCACTATCCCTTTTAAATCATTTGGGCATAAAATCTGAGTGTTAAAGATATAATCTAACATTTGCTTAACAGGTTCACTTTTTACACCAAACTGACTAACTGTAGAACGTAGCTGAGCTAACAACTTCCAATCTAAGGCAGAATATGCTGCCACATTATGCATAAAATTCCCCTGTGCATCATATTGTGGTGTATAAGTAACAGGACATGCAAGACTAGAAGCTATTTGTACGGCCTCACCATCTCCTATTTGCATCGCCTCTTTTGCCAAAGCAGACCAAGCTTCCCTCCTTTGTTTAGCCATTTCCCCCCATAGATCACGGTGTGCCCCTGGGATGGGAGCTGGCTCTTTGGGGGTGCTATGCTGCTGGCATTTTAGTGCAGGCGCCGAATTTTCGCCTTGGGAAGGCAGTAAAGCAGAGGCTGGCTCGCGCGGGGGAAGCGGCCTCCCCGTAGCTGCAACCGGAGTTTGCTCAGGCAAAGCCGGCGCGCGCGGGGGAAGGAGCCCCCCTCCCGCCGAAGCTGAAACCGGAGCACGCTCGAGCGGAGCCGGCTCACGCGGGGGAAGGGGCCCCCCCGCTGGAGCTGTAACCGGAGCCGGCCTGCCCGGGGGTAGCGGCGGAGGCAGAGCCGGCGGCGGAGGCAGAGCTGGCTTGCCCCCCCCACCATCCGACCCGCCTGAAGCCGGCAGTGGAGGCAAAGCTGGCTTGCTTTTACCTCTCTCACCCGGCTCGCCATCCCCCTCAGACAAGGGAGGCGCAGACGGTCCCGCACTTTCTAAAGGCATGTCCTCAACACCACTATGCTGGGGATTTTTAGGCATAAGTATCTTAGTTACAGAAGGTGCTAAAGGGTCATCCTCACGACCATATCCTATATTCCTCTTATGAGCTTCTGTAGCCCTTTCTGCTGCCTTTCTCTCAGAGACCTGCTGAAGCAATGCATTATACACTACCCGCCATAATTTCCCGAACTTTTTAGCTGATTTATCCCCATCTAACACAGAGTCCATTAACACCTCTCCAAAATTTTTCCACTCTGAAAGCTCATGTACTGTATGTGGGTTAGTAAACATACCTATAGAATGACCATAAGCTAACAACCCCGGTAATTCCTTTTTTAAATCTATCTCTTTTACCCCTCGCTTTTCTAAATATGAAGAGAATAAATCATATGCCGCTTGCCTATCCATACCTATTCAGTGCGCACTGTTTAGCAGCTCCAGGCTCCGGCGACACGTAGAGACTTGAGCGATCCTCAAGGGTGCTTTTTATAAATAATCCGGCACCGTCCCGCTGCTAGGACTCTCACCCAACTTCCGGACCGTGGCGAGTTCCCTTTTTTCTTTGTAATCCGAGAAAAAAGGACAGGGATTCAACGTTGCCGCATCGTTGCCCGCAGCGTTGCCCGCATTCTCCACCATTTGTCGACGGAAGGAGACCAGGACATCAGGTTGATCATCACAGGCCCAATTTTATTGATCAGCACAGCGGGTTAAATACAGTTCGTAATTAACTTCATGCATATTGCAAAAGTTGAGCTCAGGATTGGTTAGTTACATATCAGCAGTTACACCTACTTTTACATTCCTATGGTCCTACTTTTGATACTTTCTACATATTCTTAGGAGATATTCAGGACTAATCTCTACTCCCTTTCTCCATGTTGCAGCAAGGCCACTGATTGCAAGCTGCTGACATCTCCTTTCAGCTTGCTGACTGCTGATTTCTCAGCTTGACCAGTGGCAATATGTCAGCATGGCCTTTCTCAGCTAACCAACTATTAATAAAGCTCTCCACATTAAAGCTCTCCACAATCTATAAATATAATAAATGAAAATTACAAATGTAAATGTGAATAGAATTACGACAAACAAAATAATTTTTAAAATTTTAAGTGTGGTTTAAATAAAGGGGTGTCTGTGGTTTTTCTTTCGTTAGAGGCAGGGGTTTTATTTTAAATAATATAAGTACTATAGAAATCTAAATCGGCATAGAGAAATATATAATAAAAATCTAAAGTTGTAATACTAAACTATGAATTTAAAAAGAAATAGAAATAGAAATCTATGTAAGTAACATGAAGAGATGTAATATACAATATAGTAAATATTATACAGTAATATAAATTCTAAATCTAAAAGCGAATATAAATGTGACAAATAGATGATGGGGGCTCGGAGCAGCCCAGGTGTGAGTGTGAGGATGATGAGGGGCTCGGAGCAGCCCAGGTGTGAGTGTGAGGATGATGAGGGGCTCGGAGCAGCCCAGGTGTGAGTGTGAGGATGATGGGGCTCGGAGCAGCCCAGGTGTGAGCTGTGAGGATGATGAGGGCTCGGAGCAGCCCAGGTGTGAGCTGTGAGGATGATGAGGGGGTGGCTCTTGCCGGGGCGAGGCGGTTTTAACGGGGGGAGAGTTTGCCTCTGTACATTTTTGCATGGAGCTGCTGAGTGGAGGGGTTTATGGGGCGCTCCCGGCGCTGTCTCACGGAAGGACTGCGAGAGCTTCTCCCAGGGTCGGCGGGAACACCCGGATTCGCGCTTGGATACGTCCAAGCATCGCTTAAAGGAGGTGCCGAGGGACGAATCTTTGTGCCGGGGAGCAGCAGCCGAACAGGTGAGCCCGTGTGGGTTTGGAGCGGGGAATTTTGTCCTTCCCCTTTGCAATTTCATCTTGCCAGTCCCTCCCCGCTTCCCCAGGAGCAGAAATGGAGCTTATGAGGACGAAAGGGATTAAGGAGAAGGAAGCAGCTCCTCTTCTTTTATTGTCTGCGTTTGAACTGAGGGGATCCCTCTTCACTTGTGGTTTTAAGGGCGTTGATTGCAGGAAAAGCTGCCTTTTCCAGGCTGTTGGGGGTATCCCGGGGGTGACAGGGAATCCCTGCGTTCTATTTGAAGGGGAATGGGAAAAGTATTCTTGTGGTGTTATGGGTTTGGTTTGAAGGCAGCCACCCCATTTTCATCACCCTAGGGTTGAAATGGAGGGCGCTTGTGGTGGCCGCGGCCCGGGCCGGAACGTTGCCGCTCGGGAGCGGCGCTGGCACGGCCTGGGCAGCTGCCGGGGCGCACGGGGGATTTGGCGCGGCCGGGCCGGCCAAGGGCGGCGGTGGCGGAGCCGCGCCGGTGCGAGCCGAGGGGAGCCGCGCCGGGCCGGCCAAGGGCGGCAGAGGCGGCGCGGGCGCTGCTGCGGCGGCCCGGGCGGTGCCGGCCGCTCCGGCCGCTCCGGGCGCGGGGCTCGGGCGCCGCCGCCACCCCCGGGCCCGGTGCCGGCCCCGCCGGGCAGGGGCAGCGGGCGCGGCTCTCCGGGCCGGCGCCGGCCCCGCGTGCCGGAGGAGCCGCTCTCCTGGCGGGAGCCGCGCTCCGTCCGGGGCCGGCAGCGAGCGCGGGCTTCGGCTGCTCGCGGTGCTGGGGCGGTGCCGCGGTTCGGAGGCGCTTTGTCGGCATTGATTGCATCGCTGTGTTCGGTTTGCAGCGGGGGTACGCTAAGGGCTACGGTGTTCTTCCTGAGTGGTGCGGCTCTCGGTGCCGGTGGGGATGATAAAGGTTCGTTTCGGATTGGGTTTTGTAGTCGGATATGTTTTTTTTGCCGGGGTATTATGTTTAGAAAGGCGCGCAATGGTTTTTACGGGTCGTAGCGCGAAGCAGCGGTTCGGATTTTAATTCTGTTGAGGTGGCTTTTATTGGCGTGAGCGGGTAGTGTTTGTTTCGGTGGGCTTTTGAGGTAGCGTCGTGTCGTTCATAGCAGCGGGTTTTTAATCTCGCGAATTGCATGTGTGTTTATCGTCTTCCAGGGCTTTTATTTATTTGGTTGGTTTGATTGTAGTGTATGTTTTATGGTTGCGGGTAATTTGGAAGACATTGTTTATGGTTACGTTTGTCTTTAGTCTTTGTGTTCGTTTCTAGGCGTTATTTTTATTTTGATAGCTTGAGGCACTATGGGTTTATTCAGTTGGGAATAATATTTTTGTTGCAGATTTAAGTTCATTTGGTTTTTGGGATTATTCTTGTTGTTGGTTTCTTCATTTTCTTTTTTGTTGTTGTTGTTGTCTTTTAATGTATTTGAGTATGGTTTATCAGGGGTTTTTTTGGGAACATGGGTATTTATATGGTGGGTTTTTAAAGTATTTTTTTACTAGGGTAGTTAATTTCTTAGTTTTTAGCGGTTGAGATGTTTTCCATTTTGTTAATTAGTTCAGTTTTTAAAGTTATTTTTACAGAGGATTGTTTATTCTTTGAGTTAGTGTAGAGGTAGAATTTTGTCCGGTTTTTTTTTTTTTTTTTAGTAACGTTCAGGGTGAGTGGCACTGTCTGGAGTTTAGAAGATTGGTTTGACTTTTTTTTTAGTACCTTTTGTAATTTGCTGTGTGTGTTTCTGTAGGGTTTTCTTTTCTTTTGGTTCCATTTTTCGGTCGTGATGAGAATTGTTATTGACAAGAGTGTTCTTTGTTTTTTCTCTGACACTTGTTTGGCTGTTGGAGGTGTCTCGATGTTTTTGGAAGATATTGGTGGGAATTTGATGCTGGTTGTTCTGTCATTTCATTTAGGAATTGGATTTTAAATATACAATTATAACTCTCACTATATTGAAACAAAGGAAATAGATGTGTAGAAATGGGAATGAGCCAACGTTATTTTTATATATTCGGTCAATTTTTAAAATTTAACATGGAACATAAGTCATTATATGTTACAATTAGCTATTCTATTTTTTAATAGAGTATTGTGTATGTATACAGATATACGAATAGAGAATATAAATGGAAATACAACCCAAACAAAAATACAAATATAGAAATGTATTTCAACTATATGCAGATATATAAAAAATTAGTAATAAATTGTAAATATACAACAACATAAATTGATACAATATATAATGCAAGTAATACTGTATATATCTTATTAAAATATATTTTAGGAGATGGATATAAAGTAGATATAAATATAGTACACGGATGTGGTATATCTATCATTTGTTGTATATTATGATAAATATAAAGATAAAAAAAATTAAGGTAGTTTAAAATAATGGATGGTTTTGTTTTTTCTTTGCCAAAGCAGGGCTTTTAGTGTAAAAATTACAAATACAAATAATATAAAGGTAGAAATCTAAGTATAGAAATACATCATAAGCGCATTAAAGATTTATATAAAAATTAGAAATATAAGGAAAAATAAGGGGTAGCAGCATATATGGTACATAATTTAAAAAATAATTCCCGTATATTTTTGACTAAGATGCATATTATATGTAGTTATGAATATAATGCATCAATATAAACTATAAATATAAATTTGAATATAGTCATACAAACTATAAATATAAAAATATTTCAATATAGTTTAAAAGAAGGGTTTTTTGTATTTATTGAGTTAGAAAGGGATTTTAATTTTAAATAATAAACGTGTTCTAGAAATAGAATTTCAAAAATATAAATATAGAATCAATACATAAAAATATTTATAAAAACACAAAAGATAAATAAATATTATTAGTAGGAATAGACGTAATATAGTATAAGGAATAGACATAATATACTGTACAAATTACATACTGCATCCGTGTCCACTATAAATATGCACTTGAATATAAATACGAAAAATAGAAATATCAACTTTATTTAAATATCATTTAAAAGAACGGAGCTTGTTTTGGTCACGTCGGATAAGAGGCAGGTTTTTGGCATTTATTTCAGAGCAGTTTTTGTCTGGGGTCGCCCCTGTTCTTTTTTGCCGCCGTCGCTGCCCGCAGCCCCGAGGCGCGCTGCGCCCCCGTCTGCTTGTGGGCAGAGCGCGGTACTGCAGCCGTGCGCCGGCAGGCAGCCGAGAGGCCGCCATGCTGGGAGTGGCGTGTCGCGGGTGTCTCGGACTTTTCGTTGACCTTCTCGAGATGGCGGGGAAGTGGAGGACCCCGGTGGGTGTAAGTGAACTGCCTGCATGGAACACCGACGTCATGGCGGCCCCGACGGATTTTTCTGCGGCGTTTGAAGCGTATCCGATACATGCTGTGGGCTCAGCGTCGCCGCGGGCGGGCATATTTCTGCGGGTTTGTGACAGGCATCTGGGTAAACCTGGCCTGTCTGCGCCGGGGTCCTCTCATGCCCGCTCTCCCGCCCTCAGCGAGCCGAGCCGGGCTGAAGTGTTCCGAAGAGCCGAGTGTGGCCGAAAATAACCGCGTTTAGCTTAAGAGACCAGGATAGCCAAGTGTAGCTGACATTAGCCGCGTTAGGACAAAGAGCCGCGTGAGACCGAGGTTAGCCAGTAGCCGGGAGTGGCCTGGTGGCTCCTGAAATTCCACGATAGGCAGGATGGTTCCCAGACCCAAGCTGGCCCCAGTGCCAAGTCGGGCTGACGTGATAGCGCCTCGTGGCTCCTGCAGTGTGCCATCCAGAAGCGGGGCAGGTGAGTTTTGTTTGCCAGGGAAAAGGGCCGTGGTTTGTGGGGGGGGGGCTGTGGCTGGGGGTGGCCGGCTGGCTCCTGAAATTCTTTGGTATGCAGGGTGGTTCCCAGACCCAAGGTGGCACCAGTGCCAAGTCGGTCTGTTTTGACAGTGCCAAGTCAAAACTTCACTTGTCCTAGTTTAGATTTCTGATGTGGAGGAGCAGAAGTGCCACCTGATATGGAATTTGGTGCTCTCTGTGGAGTGACATCCTGTAAAATTTCTGTCCCAGAAATTCTGTCACGATGGCTCTGCTCCATAAAGAATGACACGGCCTGATTGTCAGCAATTTTTGCTTCTGCAATAGTGTAAAAATGCTAAAATTTGAACACTGCCTATAATTTCAAAAGAAAATATTTTAAAACTTGAAGTGATAGCTAAAATTAGGCCTGAAAGGTAGCAAGAGCAGGTAGCAAGAATATTTCTCCCTGCTTGTAGATATACTTTTCATTCA
>NW_026993618.1:0-11470 GCF_028769735.1 Zonotrichia leucophrys gambelii
CGGGGTTTTTTTTTTTGGGGAAAAGGGGTGGTTTTTTTTGGGGGGGGGGGGGTGGGCCCCTCCGCCCAAAGGGGGGGCCCGGGGGGGTAAAACCATGGGGGGGGGGGCAATTTTCCCCCCCCGGAAAAGGGAGGGGGTTTTTTTTGGGGGGGGGGGGGGGGGCCGTTTTTTTCCCCGGGAAAAAAAAAAAGGGGGGCCCCCTTAAAAAGGGGTTTTTTTTTTTTTGGGGGGGGGGGGGGGGGGGGGGGTTGGGGTGGGAAAATTTTTTTCCCGGGGGGGGAAAAATTTTTTTTTTTTCCCGGTGGGGTTGGCCAGGGGGGTGGGTGGGGGGCCCCCCAAAAAGGGGGGGGGGGGAACCCAAAACCCCAAGGGGGGGGGTTTTTTTGGGAAAAGGGGGGGGGGTTTGGGGGGCCTGGCATTTTTTGGCCCGGGCCAAATTTAGGGGGAATAAAAAAAAAAAGGGGGGGGGTTTTTTAAAGGGGTTTTGGGCGGGGGGGGAAAGGGGGGGGGCCGTTTTTTTTTTGGGCTTGGCTGGGGTGGCCGGGTGGGAAAACCACATACCGGTGGTCCAGAGAAGGTGGCACCACTGCCAGTCGGGTTTTATAGAGGCAAGTGGCCTGCAATCTGCCAGCCAGAGCGGGGGGAAGTTTTTTTCCAGGGAAAAGGGCCGTGTTTTTTGTTTCGGGGGCCTGGGCTGGGAGTGGCCGGCTGGCTCCTGAAAATCCACGATACCAGGATGGTTCCCAGATGAAAGTGCACCGTGCCGAGTCAGGTTGGTTTTATAGAGGAAGGGTTCTCCTGAATCTGCCACCAGAAGGGGGCAGGTGAGTTTGTTTGCCAGGAAAGGGCCGTGGTTTTTGTTCGGGGCCTGGGCTGGAGGGGCCGGCGGCTCCTGAAAATCCCGATTCGCAGGAGGTTCCAGATGAAAGGGGGCACCAGGCAGTCGGCTGTTGTAGGCAAGTGGCTCCTGCAATTGCGCCAGAGACGGGGAGGTTAGTTTTTCTTTCCCGGGAAAAGGGCCGTGGGGGTTTTGTTTGGGGGCGTGGCTGGTGGGTGGCCGGCGGTCTGAAAATCACGATACACAGGATGGTTCCCAATGAAAGGGGCACCAGTGCCGAGTCGGGCTGGTTTGATAGAGAAAGGGTCCTGCAATCTGCCAGCCAGAAGCGGGCGGGTGAGTTTCTTTGCAGGAAAAAGGGGCCCTGGTTTGTGTTGGGGGGCCTTGGCTGTGAGTGGCCGGGTGGCTCCTGAAAATCCACTACAGGAGGGTTCCAGATGAAAGGTGGGGACCGCCGAGTTGGGTTTATTTAAAGTGGTCCTGCAATGCCAGCCATGAGGGGGGGTCAGTTTTTTTTCCAGGGAAAGGGCCGGTTTGTGTTCGGGGGCTGGGGCTGGGAGTGGCCGGCTGGCCCCCGAAAAACACATTTAAAGGGATGGTTCCAGAAAGGTGGCACATCCAGTCGGGGTGTTTGGGTAGAGGCAAGTGGCTCTGCAATTGCAGCCAAGGGGGTGTTTTCTTTTGGGGCCCGGAAAAGGGTGTTGTTTGGGGGCCTGTGGCTGGGGTGGCGGCTGGCCCCCTGAAAATCCACATAGAGGATGGTCCCAGATGAAAGGTGGCACCAGACAAAGCGGTGGATTAAAGAGGCGTGCCATCTGCCAGCAGAAGAGGGCAGGTCAGTTTACTTCCGGAAAGGGCCGTGTTTTGTTTTGGGGCCTTGTTTGGTGGGAGTGGCCGGCTGGTCCTGAAAATCCCCGATCGTGGATGGCCCCGATAAAGTGGACCGTCAAAGTCGGTGTTGATAGAGGAAGGTCCTCAATGCACCAGAGGGGCGGGGAGTTTGATCAGGGAAAAAGGGCGTGGGTTTTGTTTGGGCTTGGCTGGAGGGCGGTGGTCCTGAAAATCCACGATACGCAGGATGGTTCCAGAGAAAGGGGACCATGCCAGTCGGGGGGGGTTTATAGAGGGAAGTGGCTCCTGCAATTGCCAGCAGAACGGGGTTAGTTTTTTTTCCCGGGAAAAGGGCCGTGGGTTTTTGTTGGGCCTGTGGCTGGAGTGGCCGGCGGGTCCTGAAAATTCCACGATACACGGGTGGTTCCCCGATGAAGTGGACATGCGAGTCGGGTGTTTGATAGAAAGTGGTCCCCAATCTGCCAGCCAAACGGGCGGTAGTTTTTTCAGGGAAAGGGCCCCTGGTTTTTGGTTGGGGGCCTGTGGCTGGGGTTTTGGCGGCCCCCCAAAAATCCACGATACCAGGAGGTTTTTCCCCGATGAAGGTGCACCAATGCGAAGTCGGTTGGTTTTATGAGGAAGTGGCTCTGCAATTGCAGCCAGATGAGGGAGGATTTACTTCCAGGGAAAAGGGCCGTGGTTTGTGGTTGGGGGCCTGTGGCTGGGAGTGGCGGCTGGCTCCTTTAAAATCACGTACCGGATGGTTCCCGATGAAAGTGGGACCATGCCCAGTTGGGGGTTTTTAATACAAGAGGCGTGGGTGAATGCCAGCAGAAGGGGGGGGTCGTTTTCCAGGGAAAGGGCGTAGGTTTTGGTTTTTTTGGGGTGTGGCTTTGGGGTGGCGGTGGCTCCCGAAAATCCACAAAGGTGGTCCCAGAAAGGTGGCACATCGAGTGGGCTGGTTATAAAGGAAATTGCTCTGCAATCTCCCGCCGAGCGGGAGTTTAAAATTTTTTGCCAGGAAAAGGGCCGTGGTTTGTGTGTCGGGGGCCTGTGGCTGGGAGTGGCGGTGGCCCTGGGAAATCCAAATACCAGATGGTTCCCAGATGAAAGTGGCAAAATCATCGGTGGATTTGAAGAGGGGGGGTGGCCCGCAATTTTGCAACAGATGGGGGGATTTTTTAATTCCAGGAAAAGGGCCGTTTTTGTGTTTGGGGGCCGGCTGGGTGGCGCTGGCTCCTGAAAATCACGATTTCAGGTGGTTCCAGATGAAGTGGCCACCATGCCAGTCGGGCTGGTTTGGGTAGAGGCAAGTGGTCCTGCAATCTGCCAGCCAGAAGGGGCGGGTAGTTTTTTTCAGGAAAGGGCCGTGGGTTTTTGTTGGGGGCTTGTGGGAGTGGCCGGTGGCTCCTGAAATCCCGACAGATGTTCCAGATAAAGGTGCAAACCCGTCCGGTCGGGGGTTTTATAGGGAGTGGTCCCTGCAATCTGCCAGCGAGACGGGGGGTCAGTTTACTTTCCAGGGAAAAGGGCCGTGGTGTTTTTTGGGGCTGTGGCTGGGAGTTGGCGCTGGCTCCTGAAAATCCCATAGCAGGATGGCCCAGGATAAGTGGCCAAGTGCCAAGTTGGCTGGTTTATACCAAGGGATGCAATGCAGCCAGAGATGGAGGTCGTTTTATTCCGGGGGGGGGTTTTTGGGGGGGGGGGTGGGGGGCCGGGGGCCCCCAAAAAAAACATTCCCCTGGGGTTCCCAAGATGGGACCGTTGCCGTTGGTTGTTTGGGAAAACCCCAAAGGTGGGGCCCGCAGGAGGGGCGGGGGTGAGGGTTTTTTTGCAGGGAAAAGGGCCGTGGTTTTGTTTGGGGGCCGTGGCTGGGAGTGGCCGGTGGCTCCCGAAAATCACGATAAGAGGTTCCGATTTAAGGTTTGGCACCGCCAGTCGGGTGGTTGATGGGGAAGTGGTCCTGCATCTGCCAGCCAGATGCGGGCAGGTCGTTTTTCTTCCAGGGAAAAAGGGGCCCTGGGTTTTTGTTCGGGGGCCGTGGGTGGGGGGCCCGGGGGCTCCCGAAAATCCACGATAGCAGGTGGTTTTCCCGATGAAGGGGGCCCAGTGCCCAAATTGGGGGTTTTATTTCCAAGGGCTGTGCAATGTGCCAGCCGATGTGGGAGGTCTTTTATTTCCCGGGAAAAGGGCCCTAGATTTTTTTGGGGATTTGGCTGGGAGGGCCGGTGGCCCGAAAAAACCACATACGGGATGGCTCCAGCCCCGGTGGGACCCTGCCAAGTCGGGCTGTTTGATAGGGCAAGTGGCTCCTGCAATGCCGCCAGAAGGGAGGTGTTTTTTTCCCGGGAAAGGGCCCTGGTTTTTTTTGGGGGCCCGTGGCTGGGAGTGGGCCCGGGTGGCTCCTGAAAAACCACATACCGGGTGGGTTCCCCGATGAAAGGTGGGACCCGTGCGGTCGGTTTGGTTTTATAGAGGGAAGTGGCTCCCCAAACTGCCAGCAGAAGCGGGGGAGGGGATTTTTTTCCAGGGAAAAGGGCCCTGGTTTGTGTTCGGGGGGGCCCGTGGCTGGGAGTGGCGGCTGGTCCCGAAAAACACGAACGCGGTGGTTCCCGATGAAGGGGGCACCAGTGCCAAATGGGGGTATTAAGCCCGGGCTCCCGCAATTGCGCAGATGAGGGAGGTTAGTTTTTCTTCCAGGGAAAGGGCCGTGGTTTGTGTTGGGGGGGGGGGGGATGGGGCTTCCCGAAAAAAATAAATGGCCCCCCAAAAAAGGGGGGCCCGGAAAAAAGGGGGGGGGGGGCGGGGGGTTAAAGGCCCCGGGGGGGGGTTTTTTAAAAAAGGGGGGGGGGGGTTCTTTGGTGGGGTGGTTGGCCCCGGTGGCCCCAAAGGGGGCCCGGGGGGGTTTGGGGATAAAAAATTTTCCCCCCCCCCGACGGGGGGGGGGTTTTTTAAGGGGGGGGGGTTGGGGGGCCGGGTTTTTAGTGGGGGGTTTCCAAAAAAAAGTCCTTTTTTTCCCATAAAAAGGGGCCCCCGCCCGGGGGTTTGGGGGGGGGGGGGGGGAAGGGGGGGGGCAGGGTTTTTTTTAGGGGAAAATTTTTTTTTGGGGGGGTTTATTTTTAAAAAGGGGGGCCGGTGGTTGAAAATCCCCGGGGTTGGGGGGGGGGGGGGGGGGGAAAGCCCCCGGGGGGGGGGGGGGTTTTTTTCCAAAAAGGGGGTTTGGCGGGAGGGGGGCCCAAAAAATGAAAAAAAGGTTTGGAAATTTGGCCCCAAAAAAAAAGGGGTTTTTAAAAAGGGGGGGTTTTGGGAGAGTTTGGGGGGGGTTTTTTCAGGGAAAAGGGGGTTTGGTTTGGGGGCGGGGGGGGCCCTTTTTCCCCCCGAAAAAATTTTTAAAAAAAAGGGGGGGGCCGTAAGGGGGGGGGGGGGGGGGGGGGGGGGGGGGGGGGGGGCCCGGGGGGGGCGGGGGGGGGGGTTTTTTTGGGGGGGGGGGGTTTTTTTCCGTTTCCCCGGGGGGGGGGAAAAAGGGGGGGGCCCGTTCCCCCCAAGCGGGGGAAAAATTTTTAAAAAGGGAGGGGGGGGGGGGGGGGGCGGGTCCTGAAAAAAAAAAGGCCCCCTAGGGGCCAGGCCGGGGCCCTTTTGGGGGGGGGGAAAAAAAAAAAATAGGGGGGCGTTTTTTTGGGGGGGTTTTTTTTTTTTTTTGGGGGCCTGTGGTGGGGGGGGCGGGGGGCCCCAAAAAAACCCCAAAAAAAAATTTTCCCAAGGGGGCCCACCCGGGGGTTTTGGGGGAAAAAAAAAGGGGGGGGGGGCAGTTTTTTTGCCGGGAAAGGGCCGGGGTTTTGGGGGGGGGGGCGGGGGGGGGGTTTTTTCCCCCGGCCCCAAAAACCCATCCAGGGGGGGCCCCCCGGGGGGGGGGGGGAGTTTGGTTGTGGGCAGGGGAACCCCCCGGGGGGCGGTTTTTTTTTTGGGGGGGGCCTTTTTTGGGGGGGGGGGGGGAGGGGGCTGGCTCCTGAAAATCCAAAAAAATTCCCAGGAAAGGGGGGGGGGGGGACTTGGGGGGGCCCCCCCCCCCCCCCCCCCCCCCCCCAAAAAAAGGGGGTTTTTTTTTTTTGGGGGGAAAGGGAAAGGGGGGCCCCCGGGGAGGGGGGTTTTTTAATTTTTTCCCCGGGGAAAAAAGGGGGGTTTTTTGGGGGTTGGGGGGGGGGGGGGGGGGGGCCCCCCCGGGTGGCCCCGGAAAAAACCCCCGGGGGGGGGCCCTTTTTAAAAAAATTCCAAAAAACGGGCAGGTTGTTTTTTCCAGGGGGGGGTAGTTTTGTTTTTTGGGGGGCCCCGGGGGTTTAAAAAGGGGGTTTAAAAAAAGGGGGGGCCCGGGGAAAGGGGGTGGGAAAAAAAAAGGGGGGCCCTTTTAAAAAAAGGGTGGGGGGTTTTAATTTTTTGGGGGGGGGGGGGGGGGGGGGGGGGGGGGCCGGGGGGGTTTTGTCCGGGGGGGCCCTGGGGGCCGGGGTGGGGGGGGGGGGGGCCGTCGCCCCGGAAAATTTCCCCCAGGGAAAAGGGGGGTTTTTTTTTTTGGGGTTGGGGGGGGGGGGGGGAAAAACCCGTTTGCCGGGGTTTGTGGGGGCCCAAAATTGGGGGGGGCCCCAAACCCCCCCCCCCCCCCCCCCCCCCCGGGGGGCCCTTTTTTTTGGGGCCCTTTGGCGGGGGGGGCCCGGGGGGAATAAACCCATGGGGGGGGGGGGAAAAAAATACCCCCAAAGGGGGGTTTTATAAAAAGGGGGGGGGGGGTTAAGGGGGGGGGGGTTTTTTGGGGGGGGGGGGGGGGTTTTTTGGGGGGGTTTTGGGGAGGGGGGAAAATCCATCCCCGGGGGGGGGGAAGGTCCCAGGGGGGGGGGGGGAAAAAAATTTCCCCCCCAAAAGGGGGTTTTTTTTTTGTTTGGGGGGAAAAGGGGTTTTTTTTTCCCCCGTGGGTGGGGTTGGCCCCCCCCAAAAAAAAAGGGTTTTTCCAAAAAGGGGAATTTTGGGGGGGGTTTTTTTTTTTTTTTTTTCCCCCGGGGGGGGGAAATTTTTTGGGGGGGGGCCTTTTTTTTTTTTTTTGGGGGGCCTTTGGGGGGGGGGGGGCCCGGGGTCCCCCGATTTTTAAAAGGGGGGGGGGGGGGGCCGGGGGGGGGGGGTTTTTTCCCGGGGGGCCTTTTGGGGGTTTTTTTTTGGCAGTCCGGGGCCCCGTGATAAGGAGGGGAAAGGGGGCCCCTCCTTTTGGGGGGGAAAAAATCTTCCCAACCCAGAATAGGGCGGGGGGAAAGGGGTTTTTTTGGGGGGGGGGTTGGTGGGGTGGCCGGTTAAAAAAAAAAAAGGGGCCCTGGGGGGTTTTCCCCGGGGGGGGGCGTGGCCCCGGGGGGAGGGGGGCGGGGGGGTTTTTTTAAAAAAAAAATTTTTGTTTGGGGGGGTTGGGGTCCGGGGTTGAAAAGGGGGGGTTTCCCAAAAAGGTCCCCCAAAGGGGGGGGGGGGGTTTTTTTTTAAAAGGGGGAGGGGAAAAAAGGGGGGGTTTTTTTCCAAAAAAGCCAGATTGGGGGGGGGGGGGGGGTTCCAAAAATTAAAAGGGGGGGGGGGGTTTGGGTCCGGGGGGGGGGGGTTTTTTGGGCGGGGGTTTAAAGGGCCCCGGGGGGGGGGGGGGCTTTTTCCCCGGGAAAAAAAAAATTTTTTTTTGGGGGGGGTTTCCCCCCAAAAAATTTTTTTTTTTTTGGGGGGGAAAGGGGGGGAAAGGGGTGCCCCCGTTTTTTGGGGGGGGGTATTTTTTTCCCAAGGGGCCTGGGGATTTGGGGGGGGGGCGGGATTTGGGGGTGGGGGCCAAAATTTTTTACCGGGTTTCCCCGGGGGGGGGGGGGGAAAGGGGGGGCCGGTAGGGGGTGTTTTTTTGGGGGGGCTGGGGGGGTTGGGGGGGCGGGGGGCCCGGGGCCGAAAAAAAAAACGGGAAAATTTAAAAAGGGGGCCCCCAATTGGGGGGGTTGTTTCCCCCGGGGGGGATTAAAAAAAGGGGCAAACCCGGGGGGGGGGGTTTCGGGGCCTTGGTTCCCGGGTGGGTTGCCAAAATTTGGGGGGTTTTTTTAAAAAGGGGGGAAGGCCAGGGGGGGGTTTTTCAATTTAATTCGAAAAAATGGGAGGGTTTTTATTTTTTTTTTTTTTTTTTTGGGGGGTTTTGGTTTTGGGGGGGGGGCCCCCCCGGGGGGGGGCCCGTGGGTGGAAATCGGGGGGGGATAGGGGGAAAGGGGGTTTTCCCCCCAAAAAAAAAAAATTTTTAAAAAAAAAAAGGGGGGGGTTTTTTGGGGGGCCTTTGGGTGGGGGTGGGGTGGTTGAAAAAAAAAAAAATTTAAAAAAAGGGGAAAAAAAATTTTTGGGTTTGGGGGGGGCCCCAAATCTTTTCCCCAGGAGGAAGGGCGGGGTTTTTAAAAAAAAGGGGGTTTTTTTTTTGGGGGGGGGGGGGGGGGGGGCCGTGTGGGGGGTTCCCGGGGGGCCCGGCCGGGGGGTTTTCAAGGGGGGGGGCCCCGGGAAATAAAAAACCAAAAAAGGGGGGTTTTTCGGGGGGGGGGGGGGGTTTTGGGGGAAAAAAATGGGGTTTTAAAAAAAATGGGTTTTTGGAAACAAATTTTGTTGCCGGGGGGGGGGGGGTTTGGGTTTGGGAAAAGGGCGGGGTTTTTTTTGGGGGGGGGGTTTAAAAATTTCCCGAAAAAAAAGGGGGGGGGGCCCAATGAAGGGGACCGGGGCGGGGGTTAAAAGGTTTTCAAGAAAAAAGGGGGGGGCGGTTTTTTTTTTTGGGGGGGGGTGTTTGGGGGGGGTTGGGGGGGGGGGGCCCTGTCCCCGGGGGGGGGGAAAAAAAAAAATTTCCCCCCAAAGGGGGGGGGGGGAAGTGGCCTGAAGAAAAAAAAGGGGGGGGATTTTCCGGGGGAAAAAAGGGTTTTGGGGGGGGCCCGGGGTGGGGGGGGGCCAAAAAGTCCCCATTTCCCGAAAAAAGGGGCAAAAGGGGCGGTGGGGGCGTGGGGTTTTTCTGGGCCGGGGGGGGGGTATTTTTAAAAAAAAAAGGGGTTTTTTTTTTTTTGGGGGGGGGGGGGTGGGGGGCTTGGCCGGGGTTTGGGGGGCCCGAAAAAAAAAATTTTTTTTGGGGAAAAGGGGCCCCCGGGGGGGGGGGGGGGGAAAAAAGGGGGGGGTTTTTTTTTTTTTTTGGGGGGGGGGGGGGGGGGGCCCCGAAAAAAATGAGGGGGCCCAAAAAGGGGGGCCGTTCCCATTTCCCTTTTTGGGGGGGGCCCCAATTGGGGGGGGGGGGGGCCTTTTTTTGGGAAAAATTTTTTTTTTTTGGGGGGGTTTTGGGGGGGGGGGCCCCGTTTTGGGTTCCCCCCCCCCCCCCCCCCCCCCCCCCCCCCCCCCCCCCCCCCCCCTTTCCCCCAAAAAACCCGGGGGTGGTTTTTTTAAAAAAATTTAAAAGGTGGGGGGGGCGCCCCCCGGGGGGTTTTTGGGGGGGTTGGGGGGGGCCCTGGTTAAAAAAAAAACCCGGGTTTGGGTTGTTTGGGGCCCAATGGGGGAAAAGGGGGAATGGGTTTTCAAAAGGGGGGGGGGGGGAAAAATTTTTTTCCAAAAAAGGGGGGGGGGGTTTTTGTTCCGGGGGCCCCGTGGTGGGGGGTGGCCGGTGGGGTCCGAAAATCCACGATTTGCAGGATGGTTCCAGATGAAAAGGGGGCACCAGTGCCCAAATTGGGGAGGGGTTTTAAAATTCCAAGGGCTGTGCAATGTGCCCCAGATGAAAGGGCAGGCATTTTACTTCCAGGGAAAAAAGGGGGTTTGATTTTTTTTTTTGGGGGGTTTTGGCTGGGATGGGCCGGGTTGGGTCCCGAAAAAACCACAAATTTTTTTTTCGCAGGGTGGTTCCCTAGAAAAGGTGGCACCATGCCAAATCGGGGTTTTTTGATAACAGTTTGGGTCCCGCAATTTTTCCAGCCCGAAACCGGGGTTTGGGTTTTGTTTTTTTTGCCAGGGGAAAAAAAGGGGCCCTGGTTTGTGTTTTGGGGGGGCCCCGTGGCTGGGTGGCCCGGTTTGGGTTTCCCGAAAAAACCCCGTACCAATGGTTCCCCGATGAAAAGGGGGCACCGTGCCCCATCGGTTGGGTTTTATTTTTGGGAAAAAGGCTCCTGCAAAACGCCAGCCCGAAGAACGGGGGGGTAGTTTTTCCAGGGGAAAAAGGGGGGTTTTTGTTTGGGGGCCTGTGGCCCGGGAGTGGGCCCCCCCGGGGTCCTGAAAATCCACGATACACAGGGTGGTTCCCAGATGAAAAGGGGGCAAACCCGGCCAAATCGGGGTGGTTTTATAGAGGGAAATGGCTCCCGCAATCTGCCAGCCAGAACGGGCAGGGCTTTTTTCTTCCCGGGAAAAAGGGGCCCTAGTTTGTGTTTGGGCCCTGGCTGGGGGTGGCCGGGTGGTCCTAAAAACCCCAACCAGGATGGTTCCCAAAAAAAAAGGGGGCACCAGTGCCCATCGGGCGGTTTTATAGAGGAAGTGGTCCTCAATCTGCCCCCCAGAAGCGGGGGGGGGTTTTTTTTTTCCCGGAAAAGGCCTGGTTTGTGTTGGGGCCTGGGCTGGAGTGGCCGGCTGGCTCCTGAAAATCCACGATACCAGGGTGGTTCCCAGATGAAAGGTGGCAACCAGTGCCAAGTTGGGCATGGTTTTAAAATTACCAAGGGCTGGCAATGTGCCAGCCAGAAAGATGGTCAGGTCGTTTTAATTCCAGGGAAAGGCCGTAGATTATTTTTTGGGACTTTGGCTGGGGGTGGCCGGCTGGCCCCCTGAAAATCCACATACGTGGATGGCTTCCCTAGACCAAGGTGGGACCAGTGCCCAAGTCGGCTGGGTTTTTATAGAGGGAAGTGGCTCCTGCAATCTGCCACCAGAAGCCGGATGGTTTAAATTTTGTTTGCCAGGGAAAAGGGCCGTGGTTTGTGTTCGGGGGCCTGTGGCTGGAGTGGCCGGCTGGGTCCTGAAAATCCACGATAAGCCAGGATGGTTCCCAGATGAAAGGTGGCACCATGCCAAGTCGGGCTGGTTTTGATAGAGGCAATGGGTCCCCGCAATCTGCCAGCCAGATGCGGGCAGTCATTTTTTTTCCAGGGAAAAGGGCCGTAGTTTTGTTTTGGGGGGCCCGTGGCTGGGATGGCCGCTGGCTCCTGAAAATCCACGATACACAGGATGGTTCCCAGATGAAAGGTGGCACCGTGGCCAGTTGTGATTGATAGAGGAAGTGGCTCCTGCAATCTGCCAGCCAGAAGGGGCGGTGAGTTTTTTCCAGGAAAAGGCCGTTTTGTGTTTGGGGGCCTGTGGGTGGAGTGGCCGGCTTTGGGTCCTGAAAATCCACGATACAAGGATGGTTTAAGAAAGGTGCACCAGTGCCGCGGGCTGGATTTTATAGAGAAGTGGCCCTGCAATTGCCCCAGAACGGGGGTTTAGTTTTCTTCCAGGGAAAAGGCCCTGGTTTGTGTTGGGGGGGTGTGGCGGGAGTGGGCCGGCTGCTCCGAAAATCCCCCCGATACCAGGAGGTTCCCAGATAAAGGTGGCACCAGGCCGGTGGGGGTGGGTTTATATACCAAAAGGCTCCTGCAATTCCAGCCAAAGGGGGGGGGTGGGTTTTTTTCAAAGGGAAAAGGGGCCCTGGTTTTTTTGGGGGGGTTGGGGTGGGGGGTGGCCGGTGGCTCCCAAAACCACATACGGGATGGCCCAGAGAAAAGGGGGCCCAGTGCCAGCGGGTGGTTTTATAGAGGCAATTTGGGTCCT
>NW_026993619.1:0-2500 GCF_028769735.1 Zonotrichia leucophrys gambelii
CCTTTTCCCTGGAAAAAAATCCCCCCCCGTTTGGTGGAGTTGCCGGGCCATTTCTATCAAACCGCCTGACTTGGCATGGTCCACCTTTTTGGGAAACCCTCTGGTTCTGGATTTTCCCGGGAGCAGCGGCCCTCCCCGCCACGGGCCCCCAAAAAAACGGGTTTTTTTTGGAAGAAAAAACCGGCCCCATTTGGCTGGCAGATTGCAGGGACCCTTGGCCCCTACAAACCCGCCCCCTTGGGCCCGGTGCCCCCTTTTCTGGGAACCCCTCCGGGGTAAGTGGATTTTTTGGACCCGCCCGGCCCCCCAGCCCCAAGGGGGGAAAAAAAACCAGGCCTTTTCCTGGAAGTAAAAAAGACCTGCCCGTCATCTGGTGGCAGATTGCAGGGGCCCCTTGCCTTTTAAACAATCCAGGATTGGAAATGGTGCATTTCATCTGGGGAAACCCTCCCGGTATTGTGGATTTTAGGGCCAGCCCGGCCCCCCCAGCCCCAAAGGGCCCCCAACCCCAAAAAAAGGCCCCTTTTCCCGGAAGAAAAAATACCCCCCCGCTTTTGGCTGGCGATTTCGGAGCCCCTTCCTCTATCAAACCCGCCCCATCGGCAAAGGTGCCCCCTTTCATTGGGAACCCTTGGAAAGGGATTTTTAGGAGCAGCCCGGCCCCTCCAGCCAAGGGCCCCCCAACCCAAAAACCCCCTTTTCCCCGGAAAAAAAACTACCGCCGCTCTGGTTTGGGGAATTTAGGGGGACTTGGCCCCTTTCAAAACCCCCAAAATTTGGGCCTTTGGGGCCCTTTTTATCTGGGGAAAAAAAGGGGTATCGTGGGTTTTCAGGAGCCCGCCGGATCCCGCCCGGCCCCCAAAAAAAACCCGGCCCCTTTTTTCCCGGAAGAAAATTTACCCGCCCCCATCTGGTTGGAAAATTGCAGGACCCCTTTCCCCTATCAAACCAGCCCGACTGGCCTGGTGCCCCCTTTCATCTGGGAAAACCCTCCTGGTTGTTTATTTTCAGGAGCCAGCCCGGCCCCTCCCAGCCCCAGGCCCCAAAAACCCAAACGGCCCCTTTTGGAAAAAAACCCCCGGGTTTTGGGTGGCAGATTGGAGGAGCCCCTTCCCTTTTCAAAAAAGCCCCATTGGAATGGGGCCACTTTATCTGGGAACCCTCCTGCGTATCGTGGATTTTGGGGCCCGGGCCACCCCAGCCCCGGCCCGAAAACCAAAACGGCCCTTTTGGAAAAAAATTAAAACCCCCCTTCTGGCTGGGAGATTCGGAGCCACTTTCCCCATCAAAAAAACCGATTGGCACTTGGGGCCCCTTTTTGGGAAATCGGTTGTGGATTTTAGGAGCCAGGGCCCTCCAGCCCCAAACCCCAAAAAACCGGGCCCCTTTTTCCCGGAAAAACCCACCTGCTCTTTTGGGAATTTTGGGGGCCACTTTTTAACAAACCGCCCAAATTTGGGACTGGTGCCCCCTTTTTTGGGAAAAAAACCCGGTATCGTTGGGTTTTCAGGAGCCCGCCCGGGCCCTCCCCGAAAGGCCCCAAAAAAACACGGCCCCTTTTCCCCGGAAGTAAAATTTTCCCGCCCTCATCTTGGGTGGCGATTGCAGGACCATTGCCCCTATCAAACCCGCCGGGCTTGGAAATGGTACCTTTCTTTGGGGAAAAAACGGTTTTCGTGGATTTTCAGGAACCGCCCGGCCCCTCCCGCCCAAGCCCCCAAACAAATACGGCCCCTTTTTCCCGGAATTTAAAAAAATGATTTCCCCCCCTTGGTGGCAATTGAGGGGCCTTTTATAACCCGGGCCCACTGGCATGGTTATTTCCTTGGGAACCCCCGGTATTGTGGATTTTCAGGAGCCCGCCCGGGCCCCTCCAGCCACAAAGGCCCCCCAAAACAAAACGGCCTTTTCCCGGAAGTAAATGATGCCCCTCCTTTTGGTGGCAGATTGAGGGCCCCTTGCCCCTATCAAAAGCCCACTTGGCCCTGGTGCCCCCTTTCATTGGGAACCCTCCCGCGTATCGTGGTTTTCAGGGGGCCCGCGGCCCCTCCCAGACGGCCCCAAAAACCAAACCCGGCCCCCTTTCCCGGAAGAAAACTTACCGCCCCCTTGGTGGAGATTGCAGGACCCCTTTCTATCAACCCGCCCCATGGCCTGGTGCCAAACCTTTCTTTGGGAACCCTCCCGCGTATCGTGGATTTTCAGGAGAGCCCGGCCCCCCCAGCCCAGGCCCCCCAAAAAAAACACGGCCTTTTCCCCGGAATAAATTACCCCCCTTTGGCTGGCAGATTGCGGAGCCCCTTTTATCAAAAAGCCCACTGGAATGGGACCTTTATCGGGGAACCCTCCCGGTATCGTGGTTTTTTAGGAGCCAGCCGGCCCCTAGCCACAAGGCCCCAAAACAAACAGACAAAACACGGCCCTTTTCCTGGGAAATAAATGACCTGCCTCATTGGCTGGCAGATTTCAGGAGCCACTTGCTTATCAACCACCACTGGCC
>NW_026993619.1:7500-11456 GCF_028769735.1 Zonotrichia leucophrys gambelii
AAACAACACACACAAACACCAACCACCAACACAAAACCAACCCACACCCCCCCCCCCCCCCCCCCCCCCCCCCCCCCCCCCCCCCCCCCCCCCCCCCCCCCCCCCCCCCCCCCAAAAAAAAAAAAAAAAAAAAAAAAAAAAAAAAAAAAAAAAAAAAAAAAAAAAAAAAAAAAAAACCCCCAAACAAAACCACGGCCCTTTCCCTGGAAAAAAACACCCCCGCATCTGAGCTGGCAGATTGCAGGAGCCACTTGCTCTATCAACCAGCCCACTACACATGGTCCACCTTCATCTGGAAACCATCCTGCGTACGTGGATTTTCAGAGCCACGGCCACCCCAGCCACAGGCCCCAAACAATCATCGGCCCTTTTCCTGAAGTGATTCGACCCCGCCCCATGCCACGGAGCCCCTTACTAATATCAACCGGGCCCACCTGGCACTTAGCCACCTTCCGTACCATCTGGCGTATCGTGGATTTCGGAGCCAGTCAGCCACCCCCACCACAGGCACTGTCACAAATCACGGCCCATCCGGCTGGAGAAACTTGACCAGCCCGCTTCTGGCTGCAGTTGCAGGCCACTTCCTCTATCAATCCAGCCCTTCCTGGCACAGGTGACACCTCACCTGGGACCATCCTGCGTATGGGATTTGCAGGACAGCCGCCACCCCAGCCAAACCCCCAACAACTACGGCCCTTTCCTGGAATAAATCTGACCTGCCCGTCTTCTGGGGCCGATTCAGGAGCCACTTGGCTCCATCAAACCAGCCGACGGCCTGGTGCCCCTTATACTGGAACCATCCTGCGTTTCGTGGATTTCAGGAGCCACCGGCCACTCCCACAAAGGCCCCCCACACAATCCACGGCCCTTTCCCTGGAAACAAATCCCCCCCGTGTTTGGCTGGGGCCCGACTGCAGCAGCCACCGTCATCAAAACCAACTGGCCTGGTGCCACTTGTAATCTGGGAACCATCCGGTATCGTGGATTTCAGGAGCCAGCCACGGCCACTCCAAGCCACAGGCCCCAAACACAAACTACGGCTCTTTTCCCTGGAAGTAAAACTGACCTGCCCGTCATCTGGCTGGCAGATTGCAGGAGCCACTTGCCTCTATCAAACCAGCCCGACTGGACACTGGTGCCACCTTTCATCTGGGAACCATCCTGCGTATCGTGGATTTTCAGGAGCCAGCCGGCCACTCCCAGCCACAGGCCCCGAACACAAACCACGGCCCTTTTCCCTGGCAAACAAAACTCACCCGCCCGCTTCTGGCTGGCAGATTGCAGGAGCCACTTGCCTCTATCAAACCAGCCCGACTCGGCACTGGTGCCACCTTTCATCTGGGAACCATCCTGTGTATCGTGGATTTTCAGGAGCCAGCCGGCCACACCCAGCCACAGGCCCCAAAAAAATACTACGGCCCTTTTCCCTGGAAGTAAAACTGACCTGCCCGTCATCTGGCTGGCAGATTGCAGAGCCACTTGCTCTATCAAACCAGCCCGACTGGCACTGGTGCCACCTTGGTCTGGAGACCATCCAGCGTATCGTGGATTTTCAGGAGCCAGCCGGCCACTCCCAGCCCAAGGCCCCAAAAACAATCTACGCCCTTTTCCCTGGAAAAAAACTGACCTGCCCATCATCTGGCTGGCAGATTGCAGAGCCACTTGGTACTATCAAACCGCCCGACTTGGCACTGGTGCCACCTTTCATCTGGGAACCATCCTGCGTATCGTGGATTTTCAGAGCCAGCCGGCCACTCCCAGCCACAGGCCCCAAACACAAACCACGGCCCTTTTCCCTGGAAGTAAAAACTGACCTGCCCGTCATCTGGCTGGCAGATTGCAGGAGCCACTTGCCTCTATCAATCCGCCCGACTCGGTACTGGTGCCACTTTCATCTGGGAACCATCCTGCGTATCGTGGATTTTCAGGAGCCAGCCGGCCACTCCCAGCCACAGGCCCCCGAACACAAACCACGGCCCTTTTCCCTGGCAAAGAAAACTCACCCGCCCGCTTCTGGCTGGCAGATTGCAGGAGCCCCCCCTTCCTCTATCAAACCAGCCGACTCGGCACTGGTGCCACCTTTCATCTGGGAACCATCCTGTGTATCGTGGATTTTCAGGGGCCAGCCGGCCACTCCACCACAGGCCCCCAACACAAAACCACGGCCCTTTTCCCTGGAAAAAACTGACCCGCCCCTTCTGGCTGGAGATTGCAGGAGCCACTTCCTCTATCAAACCAGCCGACTGGCACTGGTGCCACCTTTCATCTGGGAACCATCCTGCGTATCGTGGATTTTCAGGAGCCAGCCGCCACTCCCAGCCACAGCCCCCAAACAAAACTACGGCCCTTTTCCCTGAAGTAAACTGACCTCCCTCTCTGGCTGGCAGATTGCAGAGCCACTTCCCCTATCAACCACCGACGACTGTGCCACCTTTCATCTGGGGAAACCATCCTGCGTATGTGGATTTTCAGGAGCAGCGGCCACTCCCAGCCACAGGCCCCAAACAAAACCACGGCCTTTCCCTGGAAAAAACTCCCCCGCATCTGGCTGCAGATTCGGAGCCATTGTCTATCAATCCGCCCGACTTGGCACTGGTGCCACCTTTCATCTGGGAACCATCCTGCTATCGTGGATTTTCAGGAGCCAGCCGGGCCCCTCCCAGCCACAGGCCCCAAACACAAACACGGCCCTTTCCCTGGGAATAAAACTGACCTGCCCGTCATCTGGCTGGCAGATTGCAGGACCACTTGCCTCTATCAACCAGCCCGACTGGCACTGTGCCACCTTCATCTGGGAACCATCCTGCGTATCGTGGATTTTCAGGAGCCAGCCGGCCACTCCCAGCCACAGGCCCCCGAAACAAACACGGCCCTTTTCCCTGGCAAAGTAAAACTACCTGCCCGCTCTGGCTGGCAGATTGCAGGAGCCACTTCCTCTATCAAACCAGCCCGACTCGGCACTGGTGCCACCTTTCATCTGGGAACCATCCTGCGTATCGTGGATTTTCAGGAGCCAGCCGCCCTCCCAGCCACAGGCCCCAAAACAACTACGGCCCTTTTCCCTGGAAAAAACTGACCTGCCCTTCTGGCTGGCAGATTGCAGGACCTTGCCTCTATCAACCAGCCCGACTGGCACTGGTGCCACCTTCATTGGGACCATCCCGTATCGTGGATTTTCAGAGCCAGCCGGCCACTCCAGCCACAGGCCCCAACAAACACGGCCCTTTTCCTGGAAAAAACTACCCCCCTCTGGCTGCAGATTGCAGCCACTTCTTATCAACAGCCCGACTGGCACTGGTGCCACTTTCATCTGGGAACCATCTGCTATCGTGGATTTTCAGAGCCAGCCGGCCACTCCCAGCCACAGGCCCCGAACACAAACCACGGCCCTTTTCCCTGGAAGAAAACTGACCCCCGCTCTGGCTGGCAGATTGCAGGAGCCACTTCCTCTATCAAACCAGCCCGACTCGACTGGTGCCACCTTTCTCTGGGAACCATCCTGCGTATCGTGGATTTTCAGGAGCCACCGGCCACTCCCAGCCACAGGCCCCCAAACAAACCACGCCCTTTTCCCTGGCAAAAAATCACCCCCCGTCTGGCTGGCAGATTGCAGGAGCCATTCCTTATCAACCAGCCGACTTGGACTGGTGCCACCTTTCATCTGGGAACCATCCGCGTATTGTGATTTCAGGACCAGCCGGCCACTCCAGCCAAGGCCCCAACAAAACACGGCCCTTTTCCCTGGAAGAAAACTGACCTGCCCTCTTCTGGCTGGCAGATTGCAGGACCACTTGCTCTATCAAACCAGCCCACTGGCACTGTGCCACCTTTCATCTGGGAACCATCCTGCTATCGTGGATTTTCAGGAGCAGCCGGCCACTCCCAGCCACAGGCCCCAAACAAACACGGCCTTTTCCCTGGAAGTAAACTGACCTGCCCGTCTCTGGCTGATTGCA
>NW_026993620.1:0-11453 GCF_028769735.1 Zonotrichia leucophrys gambelii
TTTTGAAGGGGCTAGGATCACCATCACTTCGACATAAAAATTCCTTGCGCTTGGATTTTTAAAATTACCTGAGACCAGGAAGCCCCACTTACCCCGCCCAAATTGTCAGAACGGGCTTTTCGTCAGAGGGATCAATCCAAGTGGAAGAGAGAGCCCAAAAGGGGCCTCAACATCACACACTAACCCTTTGCAGACTAAAATACATCCATTTCAAAATTGATCCTTTTCCAGTGCTTTTTTGCCCTGCCCATTTGGGGTGAAAAAATCAAAAGACGCAAAAAAGCATCACTTTTAATTTTTTTGACCTTACAGTTCCCCACAGAAATTAAAACGAAATGCTCCTCCTTATACCTTGTACTGATTCCAACACTTCTGACCCGGGGTAAAAATAGTGAAGGCAAACCACGCTCCCCCCCAGGCTCCCGAATGGGGGGCTTCTTTTTCCATAAAAGGATCCTTGATCCCGGGGGTGGGGATCCAGATTTATCCCCTTTTTGGAGACTGCCAAGGTCTTTGGTTTTAAAATTTTTTGAACAACTCATTTAGGAGAAAACCCCCAATCTCGGCATTTACAATTACCGCCCCCTTAAAAAAAAGCCACGCGTTGATCAAAAAACCTAATCTAAAAAAATTAGGGGGCTTTCCCATTAATACGGGGAAGAAAAAAACTTGTGTCTCTCCACAAAACCCAAACAACCCCACAAAATCAAAAAACCTTTTTTGGGGAACGGGGGAAACCCAGAGCCACCACAAACAACAAATGAAAGGAAGAGGAGAGCAGCCCCCTGGAAAAAAAAGGAAAAAGGGGAAAAACAAAGATCTTCAAAGCACGTTGACCCCCACCCAAGCCAAGAGAGACACACACCACTATTCAGGAATATGACTTAACCTTTTAAAACTATATTTAAGTTTGATATTTTCCTTCTAAAAGCTGTGCCCCAACACTTGGCATACAGAAAAAAAATTTATAGGCCAAAACTTATTTCACCTTCTACTCTTTTAACTTTTTATTTTGGGGCCACCCAACCTCCAATTACATAGCAAAGTCAGAGGATGCTGCCGTTTTTGCCGCGCAGGGGGAATCTGGAGCTCCTCCCTGAGCCCGTCCTTCAGGGGGGTGTTTCCCAAAAACAACCATAATTTCTTTTCGGGCCATGGCTTACGGCTTTTGGAAGGATGTGTTTTTCAACCTGTGTCACAAAGGGGAGTCAAAACCCCAGACATCCGCTGCGGAAAGACAAGGAACAAGATCCAGATGGAAAGCAACAAGAGGGTTCAGGGACTTTTCAAACAGGGGGAGATCAAAAGGGGGCTTTCATCTCTTTAAAAGACTGTTTTTGGGCTTTTTTTATTGTATTATTGTGCTGGTTATTGTTCCCCTTTTTGCTAAATGCCTGCAAAACTCTGGGGAGAACCTTCTTTATGAAAAAAAAATTGCATTTGTTTTTAAAAAATGATTTCCGGGGGAAAAAATCAGCACCAGCTGTATTCATACCTTTAGAAGTGGGTGCAGAGCGGGTGAACCCCGGGGGCCTTTGGGGCAGGCCTGCTCCCGGGTGAGGCGGGGGGGCGCCCCCAGGGGACACAGCAGGGGGCCAGGCCACCCTAGCCCCTCCAGCTATCCCAAGGGCAGGCTCGAAAGCGTTTAAACCACTGCCTTTTAAAATTTCAAAGGACTAAATGCTTCAAAAAGCCCCTTGACATTTAGTTTTGGTTTTTTGGCATGAAAACCTGAAGGGCCTCGAATGGCACTGGGGGAAATTCCCTGCCACCCAAAGGGAAACAAGGCAGGCCTCTGCTTTCAGCACTTTGGGGGCGAACCCGTAATGAAATCTGGGGAAGCGTATTTTGTGGGGTCCAGGGCCCACCGGAACGCAATACCTCAGGGGAAAGATAATGTTTTAAAATAAAAAATCCCTAAAGTAAGACCTCCCCAAAGCCTTTTGCGGGGTTATGGGGTTAAAGGGTTTTTGGGATCGAACTTTTTTTTTTCCTTATATGTACTCCCCTAGGATGTTCCAGGCCTTTTTTTCCCTGTTGGTCCGGGGGTTGCTATTTTAAGACACTTTAATCCCTATAAAAATCCTTTTCCCTTTCCTTTTTTCTTCCTCCGGCCCTTTCGCAAAAATCCACTGTCGGGTTTCCCCACAAACCCCCCCTCTAGCCTCATTTTCAGCATTTAAGGGGCCTCTCCCAGCCGGGAGTGCAGTCTTTTACAGAGACTGGCTGTAGACACACCACAAATGGTCCCCAAAAGGGGGCCTTCTTTGAAAATTCCCTGAGAGTGACTCCAGTAAAAAAGGGGCCCTTTTTTACTGCACCAACAAAAATGCTGGGGGACCTCCCCCTGGAGTGGGACCTTTCCCCTTTCGGGGGTTGCTGAAGGCATCCTCAAGGGGGGGGGGCCCTCACTGAGAAACCATGGGACATTTTGAAACCTGCATCCAGAGCTCCCCGAGCATAAAATTTGGGGGGCAGCCCCTGCATGGGGATCCGGGGTGAATTTTAGTCCGTGGGGGGGCACCCTTTCATCAGGGGGAGTATGGGGAACAATTATCCAAAGGAGAGAGACAATAGTTCCAGTTAGGGGGTTCCCCTTTTAAAAGGGGGGAAAAAGTTTTACAAGGGAAATTTAAGCCTTTTTTGTTTGGGTTTTAAGGGGTTTTCCCCGACATTTTTTTTTGATTCATTCTCATGGGCAACTTTGAACTCATTTTGGGGAAACTCTTTTTTTTGAAACAGGAAGGAAAAATCAAAAATTGTACAAAAATTTTTACAGATTATAGAGTTTTCTAAGGGTTTAAAGTTCTTATTCCCCAATTTTTTTGCTTACCCCGCTTTTTTGAACCCACGACACCCAAAATTTGGATAGAGACAGAAACGCTCTAAAGAAAGACAAGTACCTCTGTCAGCCTTCCCCCCCTCTTCTTACCCCCGGGCCCAAACTGTACTGATCACACGGGCCATTCTCCCTAACCCATTCTCCAGTACCTCTTCCTCCCTCGTGCCCTTTCCCGATAGCTAAACAAAAGGAGTCCCTCATCAAAATCCCTCCCCCCCCGGCTCTCTTTGGGGTCACCCCCGTGTGAAAAATGCATATACTTTATGATTGGCTTTTCGCAAATATTAAAATGACTATTATAGGTGTTGTGTTAGAAAGCAATGCTGTATTAATTTTCTTAAGTACTGTGTTAAATATAGTTCTAGGTTATAAACGTTGTATAATAGAAACTATGCTATGTAAGATGCTTTATTTAAAAGCAAGGACTTGCAGCGAGATAGCAGCCACAGGACACCTAGATCTTTCAGAGAAAAAGAATTTATTGCCTTCTTATCAGAAGAACGGACTTTTTCCCGCCTCGAAGGCGCTATTAGCATTAGGGGGAAGAAGTTGACACTGACCAGACGGAATCCTGTGTTTGAACAGAATTTATGCATCATTTATGAAGTGTATGAATATGCAACAGGCTATTGTTTTTAAGGGTTAATGCTTTATTAACGGGTGTCCCTTTTCGGGCTCGTGATGCCCAGAAAAAGGTACCCGGATGTCCGTAAGTCTTTGTTTTTATTGTCTCATATTGTCCTAATTCAATTTGTCCATGTCCAGGTTCAGAGCAAATTTGGAGAAGAATCCCCAAATCCCCAAAGGAGCTCTGGTGGGAAAAGCAGATCCAATTGGCCCCTACCCCCAACTGTCTGGGAGGGAAAAAAAATACCTCTTGGAGAATGTGAAAAAAAACCTTTTAATAAACAATAAAACCAAAACACAATATCAAAACAATGAGACCCCTTGCCACTCTAAAAGAGATGACAAACTGAGAAAACCCCGTTCTCGGGTTGCAGCTCACTCAGTCTCTGATCAGTCCCTCAGTGCTGGAATTGTCGCAGGCCAGGCCTGGCCTGGTGGGCCACAGCTGCAGCTGCCGGTGCTCTCCTGGGTGTTCAGTCTAGAGCAGTTTCAAGAGGTCCAAAGCAAAAGGGAACAAAACAGTCCAGGGAACTTCTTTGCCTCATCCTACTAACTAAAAAACAAAAGAAGAGCTCTGTCTTGCTGTCTGTTCATCCACAGACAACACAGTGAGGAGCAGGAACGTGGAGGAGGAAGAGTGCAGTGTCTGAAAACAAACTGTGCGCTTCTTCTCACCCCCCCTTCACTCTCTGGAACACAAAACTTATTATTCAACATAAACAGAATGAGACAATTGGGGATAAAAGCATCATATAGTCAACCCAGGACATTCCACCCCTTTACCCCATTTGTCTGCTTACTACTAAAACTAAAATAAATTTGTTAGAATAAGAAGCTTGACTAGGCATATTCAAGCAGCAATCAATTTATTTATTTAATATGGTAAGTATGTGCAATACAGCGCTGGGTACAGTGGGGGAAGTTTTCCCTCCAACTGCACACCGTAATTGATGGTTAACTGGTATTTGTAAGGGTACTCATCAGGTTTTTTTCAGCAGTTCTATTTCCAATGTTTTACTCATCAGCAAATTTTTATTCCAAATTATTACATCACAATTCTATAACACTATTGGATTTTAATTTCTCAGGATGTATCTCAAAGGAGTATCCCGAGATGGTGACGGTCCAGTTTTCCAAAGAAAAAAGACAACTCCCATCTGGTGGAGTCCAGCTCCCCAGATGTGGGTCCACCTTTTAATTGCAACAACTATAAATCTCATAACAGTGATGTCCAGCTTCCCTTTGGTCGAAACCATAAACCCTTGAGTTGATGTTCATCTTCCTTTCTCAAGCTGTTTTTCTCTGCTTCAATAAGGCGTGAGATAAGCATATTTCCTTTATATATATTCCAAAGCTATAGTTTCAAGGATACAAGTAATATTCTAAAATTATACTTCAAAAGGTTATTATTGCAGAGCTTTTTATGGATTAAATGCAAGCAAAAAGCAACACCTTTATCACCTTGATTCTAATGCTCCTAAATCAACCAGGGTAATTGCAAACAAAAGATAGGTTCAAAGGCCTTTTTCCATGCTTTATTTTCCTCAGTTATTATTAGGATTCACAACTGTCCCATTGTCGGTGTCCGGACATATCACAATCACAAGTACACACGTCACCTGTTTGTACCTGACATGAAGCACAGCTTTGCATCTCACAAATTCTAACTCTACAAGTACATACATGATGCATCCATTATACAGCTATACACAGACAATGGTAATAACATTCAGCAAACGGTGATATTTACACAGGTTTTATCCAACAATCAGATCTCCCTGAGGTACACAGTGTGTTCTTCCATCTTTTTGCATTATCCACCATGTGCAACCTGGTCCCTGAGCAAAAACAACCCCACAAATGGGTTTGTCTGTATTCGAGGCAGGATTAATCCAAACTGTCTTCCCTAATAAACGTCTGACATGTACCACTGGGACTTTGTCTCCATCTACTCTCTGCAAAGGCTCAGATTGGGCATGGCCCACTCAGTTAGTAGAGCCTCGGGTGTTAACTAACCAGGTGGCTTTTGCCCGATGCTGCTCCCAGTTCTTGAAAGATCCCCCACCTAATGCTTTGAATGTGGTTTTTAACAGTCCATTGTACCTTTCCACTTTGCCTGCAGCTGGTGCATGGTAGGGGATATGGTACACCCACTCAAAGCCATGTTTTCTAGCCCAGGTGTTGATAAGGCTGTTCTTGAAATGAGTCCCGTTGTCTGACTCGATCCTCTCAAGGGTACCATGTTTCCACAGGACTTGCTTTTCCAGGCCCAGGATGGTGTTCCAGGCTGTAGCATGAGACACGGGGTAGGTTTCCAACCATCCAGTGGTGGCTTCCACCATGGTCAGCACGTAGCCCTTGCCCTGGCATGTCTGGGGCAGTGTGATGTAGTCAATCTGCCAGGCCTCCCCATACTTGTACTTAGACCACCGCCCACCGTACCACAGGGGCTTCACTCATTTTGCCTGCTTGATGGCAGCACACATCTCACAGTCATGGATAACCTGAGAAATACTGTCCATGGTTAAATCCATCCCTCGCTCTTGTGCCCACTTATAGGTGGCATCCCTGCGCTGATGGCCTGAGGCATCATGGGCCCATCGAGCTAGGAATAACTCTCCCTTATGTTCCCAATCTAGGTCTATTTTGGACACCCCTATCTTTGCAGCCTGGTCTACTTGCTCATTGTTTTGGTGCTCCTCATTAGCTCTACTCTTGGGTACATGGGCATCTACATGGCGGACCTACACAGGCAGTTTCTCTACCCTGATAGCAATGTCTTTCCACTCATCAGCAGCCCAAATTGGTTTTCCTCTACGCTGCCAGTTAGCCTTTTTCCACCTCTCCAGCCATCCCCACAGAGCATTGGCTACTATCCATTAATCAGTATAAAGGTAGAGCTTTGGCCACTTCTCTCTCTCAGCAATGTCCAGGGCCAGTTGAACAGCTTTGAGTTCAGCAAGTTGGCTTGGTCCAGCTTCTCCTTCAGTGGCCTCTGCCACCTGTCGTGTGGGGCTCCATACGGCTGCTTTCCAATTCCGGTTCATTCCCACAATGCGGCAAGAACCATCAGTAAAGAGAGTGTATCGTGTATCTTCTGCTGGCAGTTGGTTGTATGGTGAAGCTTCTTCAGCCCGTGTCACTTCTTGTTCCCCTTCATCAGCGAGACCAAAGTTTTCACCTTCCGACCAGTTTGTAATTATTTCCAGAATCCCAGGGCGATTCAGTTTTCCAATACGGGCGCGCTGTGTGATAACAGCAATCCATTTGCTCCATGTAGCAGTGGTGACATGATGCGTAGGAGGAACTTTTGCTTTGAACATCCACCCCAATACGGGTAGTCGGGGTGCCAGGAGGAGTTGTGCTTCAGTGCCTATTATCTCTGAGGCAGCCTGGACTCCTTCATAGGCAGCTAAGATTTCCTTCTCTGTGGGAGTCTAGTTGGCTTCAGAGCGTCTGTAGCTTCGACTCCAGAATCCCAGTGGTCGGCCTCGAGTATCCCCAGGCACCTTCTGTCAAAGGCTCCAGGACAAGCCATGGTTGCCGGCTGCAGAGTAGAGCACATTCTTCACCTCTGGTCCTGTCCTGACTGGGCCAAGGGCTACTGCATGAGCGATCTCCTGCTTGATCTGTGCAAGGGTTGTTGCTGCTCAGGGCCCCAAGGGAAAGTGTTCTTCTTACGGGTGACCAGGAAGAGAGGGCTGACGATCTGACTGTATTCAGGAAAGTGCATCCTCCAAAAACCTATGGCGCCTAGGAAAGATTGTGTTTCTTTCTTGCTGGATGGTGGAGACATTGCTGTGATCTTGTTGATAACATAAGTGGTAATCTGACGCCGTCCGTCTTGCCACTTCACTCCCAGGAACTGGATCTCTTGAGCAGGTCCCTTGACTTTGCTCTTCTGGATGGCAAAGCCAGCTTTTAGGAGAATCTGGATGATTTTCTCCCCTTTCTCGAACGCCTCTGCTGCTATCTTCCCCCACACAATGATGTCATCAATATATTGCAGGTGTTCTGGAGCCTCACCCTTTTCCAGTGCAGCCCGGATCAGTCCATGGCAGATGGTGGGGCTGTGCTTCCACCCCTGGGGCAGTCGGTTCCAGGTGTACTGCACTCCCCTCCATGTGAAGACAAACTGAGGCCTGCATTCTGCTGCCAAAGGAATGGAGAAAAATGCATTGGCAATGTCTATAGAGGCGTACCACCTTGCTGCCTTGGACTCCAGCTCATACTGGAGCTCTAATATGTCTGGCACAGCAGCGCTCAGGGGTGGGGTCACTTCATTCAATGCACGATAGTCCACAGTCAATCTCCATTCTCCTTCAGATTTTCGCACAGGCCAAATGGGGCTGTTGAAGGGCGAGTGGGTCTTGCTGACCACCCCTTGGCTCTCCAGCTCACAGATCATTTTGTCAATGGGGATCACAGCATTTTGATTCATTCGGTACTGTCAGCGGTGCACTGTTGAGGTGGCAATTGGCACTCATTCCTCTTCTACCTTCAGGAGTCCTACTGCAGATGGATTCTCAGACAACCCAGGCAAGCTGTTCAACTGCTTGATACCCTCTGTCTCTACAGCAGCTATTCCAAATGCCCATCTGAGTCCTTTTGGGTCTTTGAAATACCCACTTCTATGCCCAAAATACATGGGGCCTTGGGCCAGTCACAATAGAGTGTTTCTTCCACTCATTTCCTGTTAGGCTCACATCAGCTTCCACCAAAGTTAAATCTGGGATCCCCCTGTCACACCCAGCAATAGAAACAGACTCTGTCCCCCACATGTCTTGATGGGATTAATGTGCATTGCGCACCATATCAACAAAAGTTTTCTATTCTTGTGTTCCAATGTGCCAGGCCAACGAATCCACACAGACCAGAAAACAAGATTTTCCTGGCCTCTACCTAGCTACAGCAGGGCCCCTCTAAGCCTGGTTATCCTTCTTTCCCTGGGCATATGTCTTGGAATGTTCCTTCAAGGGATCAGACATGTCATCATCATCATACCTGGCAGTTTGGCTATGGGCAACTGGAGCTGCTTTCCTTCTGGTGGCTTCCTTCAATTCACGCACCTGTCGTGCCAGAACAGCAGTAGGTTTTCCATCCCACCTCCCCATGTTTTCTCCACAATCACGCAGTGTTGCGGTGTGTTGCAATGTCCTGTTTTAAACTTCTGGGTCCCTTCCCAGGTGTGCCTATACCTCTCTCCCTTCCGCTTTGCCCCCTTGCTGAGTGAGTCCTGTCAATCAGGCTTAACTTCCAGGAAGGTCGTCGTGTGGTTGGTCACGTTCAAAAGATGCCCCTATGCCCAGAGGTCATTGGCCTGTCTAAGTGTCATCCTAGTCCCTTGAGACCCTCCCTTTCACCTGGTTGGTAGCTCACCTGTCCCCTCCCCCCTGCCCAGAGCTTAAAAGGTTAAGAGACCATGCGGCCTCCATTCTGTTGGAGGAATTGCCCCGCTCAGACCTCTGTAACCATGGAATAAACATCTGGAACAAAAACCCCCAGTGGAATCCTCTCCTTTCTCTCTTCACCATCGCCAGAAGCTCTCTCTCCTGAGGTAAACGGAGTTCCTGACAAGCCTGGACTTGTTCAGTGTCCTGCTGCAATCTCCAGCAGCCAAGGTATCTCTGGGGTGATCTACACCACAGTGCCGCCTTTGGCCCAGCAGCGAGGGTCAGAACTGGCCCAGGCACCATCTAACTGGTAATACTGGAATTCATATTCCAATATATTGGCATCTCTGAGGTGGGCAAAGCGACTCCGCAGCCCGAGAATGGACTCGCAGTACCTCGGGAGAGCTTCTGGCAGCCGTGCACCCAGCTGCAAAAAGCCTTGCTTCAAGACTCCCAGCTAGAGACTTTGGGAATACTCCCAGAAAAAGTTTCGTGGACTGTTCGGCGCCTCTGGAAAGCCCGGCTCCCTTGTGGTGAGCAGACTTTCCAGAGGGAGAAGAGGGTAGCCTCTCTTGCACACAGAGAGGTCCTTTTCCGGTGAAGAGACCTGCCTGCCTAAACCCAGCCTACAGCTTCCATTTCACATGAGTATCTCTGCTTTCGGTAGAGCAGAAGCTCAAAAACAGACTCTGCCGTGAGTTCTGTTCCTTTTTGCCTTTGGATTTTTGGCTGCGCAGCCCCACAGACGGGAGTGTTCCAGCTTTAGCTTTCTGTTGCGTGTTTCACTGTCTTTTGGAATTCGCGTCGGAGCGGGATCGCTCTCTGCCCTTCCCCCCCGGCTCGGCAGCGTGCTCGGCTCTCTACATGTGGTCGGGAGACTCTCTCTTTCTCTGTGTGGGGGAGGGGGGGGCTCTTTTTCCACGTGGCCGGGGGATCTCTCTCGGTGCGGGGTGGGGAGTGTTCTCTGCACACGCGGCGGCGGGGGGGGGCCCCGGTTTCGGCTGCCACGTGGAGTGGCTGCTCTCTCTGCTCCGCGGGGGGGCTGCATTCCACGGCGGGAGAGGCTTTGTTTCTGCCTCAGTTCGGCAGGGCGTGCCCTGCTGCTGCTGCCCGGGAATTTTAAAAGCAGTATATACAGCTGCATTGTGAAGCTTTTGTCTGCTTGTTATCGCTTTCTATCTGTGGTTTTTTTTTTAGAAATTGGTAGCTGATTTTAGCTTTGTTTTTGGTCAGGCGGGATTAAGTACTTTGCTTTTTACATCTAACATGGGTTCCAAACTTAGCATTGAAAATAAAGGAGTGTATTATAATATTGTTAGCATTTTAGTCAAGAGTAATGTGAAATTCTCTAAAGGAAAATTGAAACAGTTTATTTAAAATGGCTTTTTCTGCAGTTCCAAACATTTCCCCTGAAGAAATCCACAATATTCAATTCTGGGATAAAGTTGGGAATGAATTGATAACCTTAGGACAATCTGGCAAAATCACCCTCAGCTAAATTTGTGTTCTGGAGTTTACAAATTCAAACAGCATTGCTCAAACAAAAGGAAAATGGAGGAAAAAGCCAAATGTAAAGCCATGTACCTCTGCTCACCCTGTTTCTCCCTCTCCTAGCTCTAAAACCCTAAACCTCTTTCCCCAAAACTTGGTATTTTAAAGGAGCACACTCATTGGGAAGTCGGCTCCCAGAGTGTGCAAGACAGCACATCCCAGCCACCCGAGGAAGCTTCGGAGTGGACGTAGCAACCACAGTAGAAGTAACTTTGAGTAATAAAGAAGTGACACTAATTCCAACTGATGTAAAAGGTCCTTTATATAGTCAGACTTCTGGACTTGGAGGACTCTTACTTGGAAGATCTTCATCAGGAAAACAAGGATTAATCATATTACCTGGAGTGGTGGATGCAGACTTTACAGGACAAGTGCAAATCATGGCCTATGCATTACAACCACCAAGTCACAAAATCCAACTGGTAGGAAAATTGCTAAAATACTCCCTTGCCCTGTACATATGATCCTCACTATTACAAGATGCTCCTACAAAAAGGCCAAACACCCAAAATAAGAGGAGAAAACGGTTTTGGATCTACTGGACATGAACTGTTCTTCACATTAGATCTTAATCAGAGAACATACCAAAAGATTCAATTAAAGAAAGGCAATCAGCAAACTAATTTAGAACCATTATTAGACTCTGGAGCAGATGTCATCATCATCAGTCAACAAATGTGTCCTCAGACATGGGAACTGCAATCTCCTGTGACTCAAGTAGTAGGAGTAGGAGGTGCAAAAGCACCAAAAGAAAGTAAATATTTAATTAGACTACAATTTGAAAATGGCCAAACTGTTGCAACTCAGCCATATGTGATGCAACTTCCACACACATTTCCAGGTTTAAGTGGACGAGATGTCTTAGCACAATTAGGACTCGTCATGACAACTGATCAGCATTTTGTGCCACGGCCACTGGACAGCAGCTGCCCATACTAAAAATCACATGGCTAACTGAAAAGCCATATGGGTAGACCATGGCCGGTGACTTCAGAACGGCTGCACATGCAGAAAATTAATTCAAGAACAACTAAAAGCAG
>NW_026993621.1:0-11428 GCF_028769735.1 Zonotrichia leucophrys gambelii
GCAAAAGTCCAGTTAACTGTCCCGTCCTACTGCTGCAAGTAAACCATTTCCATTGCCAAGACCAAAAACGGAATTGGAAGGTACAGAGACCCCGGGAGCTATGAGCAGATACGGGGCACATTACGTCAGAAGCCGCCGTCTGCAGTGCACTGTGACCGGCACAATCGCCTTTGCGCGAAGAAGCCGCTTCTTCGCCTCCGGAAGCCGGAGAGAGCGGCTGCCTCTGAAAGCTGAAGAATGAAGCTGCACAACACTGGGATAGTGTGCATAGTTTGCAAATTGATAGAAAACAGTACCTTACTACTCTCCTACCTATTCCAAACACATGAACATTCTGTTGGAAAGTGTTTTGGACAACTTTCCTTTTCATCCTGCAAAACACTCTGCAGACTTCGCTGCAACATGTAAAACACCATGGGAGATGTTTTCTGTGCAGGCAGAGTTTTTCCTTGCCAGACATAGTGGAAAAGATCTTTGCAATGATGTAGACCACAAAAGACGCTGAAGACGAAGGCACGGATGTCCCCGGAGCTAAGCGCCGGTCCCGGGAACATTTAGTCAGAAGCCGCCGCACTTTAGAGCACTGTGACCGGTACAATCGCCTTTGGGCGAAGAAGCCGCGTCTTCGCCTCCGGAAGCCGGAGAGAGCGGCTGCTTTCGGAAGGTGAAGAATGAAGCTGAACAACACTGGGATTGTGTGCACAGCTTGCAAACTGATAGAAAACAGTACCTTACCACTTTCCTACCTTTTCCAAACACATGAATATTCGGTTGGAAGGTGTTTTGGACAACTTTGTTTTTCTTCTTGCAAAACACTCTGCAAACCTCTCCGCAACATGTCAAACACGATGGGAGATGTTTTCTGTGCAGGCACAGTTTCTCCACGCCAGACATAGTGGAAAGGATTTTTGCAATGATGCAGACCCCAAAAGACGCTAAAGACGAAATACGGAGTTCCCCGGAGCTAAGCGCCGGTCCCGGGCACATTTCGTCAGAAGCCGCCGCACTGGAGTGCACTGGGACCGGCACAATCGCCTTTGCGCGAAGAAGCCGCCTCTTCGTCTCCGGGGGCCGGAGAAAGCGCCTGCTTTCGGAAGGTGAAGAATGAAGCTGAACAACACTGGGATAGTGTGCGCAGCTTGCAAACTGATAGAAAACAGTACCTTACCACTGTCCTACCTTTTCCAAACACATGAATATTCGGTTGGAAGGTGTTTTGGACAACTTTCTTTTTCATCGTGCAAAACACTCAGCAAACCTCTCTGCAACATGTACAACACGATGGGAGATGTTTTCAGCCCTGACCCAGATTCTCCTTGCCAGACATAGTGGAAAGCATTTTTGCAATGATGTAGACCACAAAAGCCGCTAAAGATGAAATACGGAGTTCCCCGGAGCTAAGCGCCGGTCCCGGGCACATTTTGGTAGAAGCCGCAGCCCTGGAGTGTACTACGACCGGTACAATCGCCTTTGCGCGAAGAAGCCGCTTCTTCGTCTCCGGGAGCCAGAGAGACCAGTAGCTACGGAAAGGTGAAGAATGAAGCTGCACAATACTGGGATAGTGTGCAGAGCTTGCAAACTGATCCAAAACAGTACCTTACCACTGTCCTACCTTTTCCAAACACATGAATATTCGGTTGGAAGGTGTTTTGGACAACTTTGTTTTTCTTCTTGCAAAACACTCTGCAAACCTCTCCGCAACATGTCAAACACGATGGGAGATGTTTTCTGTGCAGGCACAGTTTCTCCACGCCAGACATAGTGGAAAGGATTTTTGCAATGATGCAGACCCCAAAAGACGCTAAAGACGAAATACGGAGTTCCCCGGAGCTAAGCGCCGGTCCCGGGCACATTTCGTCAGAAGCCGCCGCACTGGAGTGCACTGTGACCGGCACAATCGCCTTTGCGCGAAGAAGCCGCCTCTTCCTCTCCGGGGGCCGGAGAGAGCGGCTGCTTTCGGAAGGTGAAGAATGAAGCTGAACAACACTGGGATAGTGTGCGCAGCTTGCAAACTGATCCAAAACAGTACCTTACCACTCTCCTACCTTTTCCAAACACATGAATATTCGGTTGGAAGGTGTTTTGGACAACTTTCTTTTTCATCGTGCAAAACACTCAGCAAACCTCTCTGCAACATGTCAAACACCATGGAGGATGTTTTCTGTGCTGGCACAGTTTCTCCCTGCCAGACACAGTGGAAAAGTTTTTTGCAATGATGTAGACCACAAAAGTCCCGACAGAAGAAGGTACGGATGTCCCCGGAGCTAAGCGCCGATCCCGGGCACATTTCGTCAGAAGCCGCCGCACTGGAGTGCACTGTGACCGGCACAATCGCCTTTGCGCGAAGAAGCCGCTTCTTCGCCTTCGGGAGCCGGAGAGACCAGTAGCTTCGGAAAGGTGAGAATGAAGCTGTACAATACTGGGATAGTGTGCACAGCTTGCAAACTGATCCAAATCAGTACCTTACCACTGTCCTACCTTTTCCAAACACATGAACATTCGAGTGGAAGGTGTTTTCAACAACTTTCTTTTTCTTCCTGCAAAACACTCTGCAGACTTCTCTGCAACATGTACAACACGATGGGAGATGTTTTCAGCCCTGACCCAGATTCTCCTTGCCAGACATCGTGGAAAAAGTTTTTGCGAAGTTGGAGAGGACAAGAAACGCTAAAGACGAAAGTATGGAGTTTTCCGTAGCTAGGACTGCATGAAAGCAAAAGACTGCCCTCTTCAAAAATGACAATTAGGAGGACTCGGAAAAGTACAAATCAGCCAGCCTCTTTTTTATCCCCACGAAGTTGGTGGGGCAGCTATACCCCGAAAGCCTTGCCTGGCATATGAAGGAGGACAAAGCAATGTACTCGGCATGGATTTTCCTGGGGAATTTCATGCTGAACAACTTTTTCAACACCTCTGATGAATCAACTTGACTGGTAGATGAAGGGAATATTGGCTGCGTGGCCTTCAGGAAAGTTGTTTACATTTCTCTACTTGGCTGCAAACATACATACGGGAAGCAATAATGCAAAAGGGAGGGAACCAGTGTCTTTGAAGTGATGCTGAGTGAAAAGACAAGAGGCAGTGGGCACACACTGAAATACAGGAGATTGCCTATGAACATCACCAAATGATGTTTTACTGTGAGGGTGACAACCGCGGCACAGACTGCCCAGTAAGCTTCTGAAGCCTGGATCTTAGAAGACATTAAAATACACCCAGACAGAATCCCGGGCAAGAGGCTCTAGGTATCCTGCTTTAACAGGGGGGTTGGGCCTGGTGAGCCCCACTGAGCCCTACCACAGCCCTCATTCATTCTGTGTAGTGAATTCTCTTCGAGATGCATTTCAAGCACCGGCATGACAAAGTTCTGTGCAGACAGAGATCCAAATGGACATGGGATCCATGTTCCTTAAGCAGTGTTCAAGAAGAATGTAAAACTCTGGGACAAGTGTCTCTTCCCTAACTGAATCCCTTTCATGGGAAAATTCCCAGCTATAGAAAGATCTTCTGATACGCATGCTCAGGACTGACACTGGCTGAGGAAATTTCCCCCTATGTGTATCGAAGACCAGTTAGGATCATCACCCAAGACTTGTCAACATAGTCACAGAATGTCGATTGTAAAGAAGTGACAACATACATCAGAATGGCCAAAATTGGTCCAAAAAATGGATTAATGAATGGGAATTATCAACTTGAGTTAAAAAGAAAAATAAAGATTTGGTCTTTATTTATCAATTTCGTTGCAATATTCATAACAGAAGAAAAAGACCTCACACTTGGACATTCTGAACTCGAAAAAGATTCTAAAAATTCGTTGTAGAAATCTATTATTATGACCACATGATTCAAACAATATTAGCTGGTAAACTGTCCCAGATTTGTCTAGTTCAGTTTCCAGGGAAAAGGGGCCTGTTTTGTGTTTCCGGGCCTGGTGCTGGGAGTGGCAGGCTGGCTACTGAAAAAAAAAACGATACGCAGGATGGTTCCCAGATGAAAGGCAGCAGAAGAGCAAGTCGGGCTGGTGTGATAGAGGCAAGTGGATCCTGCAATCTGCCAGCCAGAAGACGGGCAGGTCAGTTTTACTTCCAGGGGAAAGGGCCGTAGTATTTGTTTGGGGACCTGTGGCTGGGAGTGGGCGGCTGGCTCCTGAAAATCCACGACACGCAGGATGGTTCCCAGATGAAAGGTGGCACCAGTGTCGAGTCGGGCTGGTTTGATAGAGGGAAGTGGCTCCTGCAATCTGCCAGCCAAAAGTGGGGTGGTTGAGTTTTGTTTGCCAGGGAAAAGGGCCGTGGTTTGTGTTAGGGGGCCTGTGGCTGGGAGTGGCCGGCTGGCTCCTGAATATCCACGATACGCAGGATGGTTCCCAGATGAAAGGTGGCACCAGTGCCGAGTCGGGCTGGATTGATAGAGGCAAGTGGCTCCTGCAATCTGCCAGCCAGATGACGGGAAGGTCAGTTTTGTTTGCCAGGGAAAAGGGCCGTGGTTTGTGTTCGGGGGCCTGTGGCTGGGAGTGGCCGGCTGGCTCCTGAAAATCCACGATACGCAGGATGGTTCCCACATGAAAGGTGGCACCAGTGCCAAGTTGGGCAGGTTTGATATTACCAAGTGGCTGCTGCAATGTGCCAGCCAGATGATGGGCAGGTCAGTTTTACTTCCATGGAAAAAGGCCGTAGATTGTTTTTGGGAACTTGTGGCTGGGAGTGGCCGGCTGGCCCCTGAAAATCCACAATACGCTGGATGGCTCCCAGACCCAAGGTGGCACCAGTGCCAAGTCGGGCTGGTTTGATAGAGGGAAGTGGCTCCTGCAATCTGCCAGCCAGAAGCGAGTGAGGTGAGTTTTGTTTGCAAGGGAAAAGGGCCGTGGTTTGTGTTAGGGGGCCTGTGGCTGGGAGTGGACGGCTGGCTCCTGAAACTCCACGATACGCAGGATGGTTCCCAGATGAAAGGTGGCACCAGTGCCAAGTTGGGCAGGTTTGATATTACCAAGTGGTTTCTGCAATTTGCCAGCGAGAAGATGGGCAGGTCAGTTTTAATTCCAGGGAAAAGGGCCGTGGTTTGTGTTTGGGGGCCTGTGGGTGGGAGTGGCCGGCTGGCTCCTGAAAATCCACGATACGCAGGATGGTTCCCAGATGAAAAGTGGCAGCAGTGCCAAGTCGGGCTGGATTGATAGTACCAAGTGGCTCCTGCAATCTGCCAGCCAGAAGATGGGCAGATCTGTTTTAATTCCAGGGAAAAGGGCCGTAGTATTTGCTTCGGGACCTGTGGCTGGGATCTGCCGGCTGGCTCCTGAAAATTCACAATACGCAGGATGGTTCCCAGATGAAAGGTGGCACCAGTGTCGAGTCGGGCTGGTTTGATAGTGTCAAGTGGCTCCTGCAATCTTCCAGCCAGAAGCGCGGTGGGTTAGATTTGTTTGCAAGGGAAAAGGGCCGTGGTTTGTGTTCGGGGGCCTGTGGCTGGGAGTGGCCGGCTGGCTCCTGAAAATCCATAATACGCAGGATGGTTCCCAGATGAAAGGTGGCACCAGTGCCGAGTCAGGCTGGTTTGATATGGGGAAGTGGCTCCTGCAATCTGCCACCCAGAAGCGGGGCGGGTGAGTTTTGTTTGCCAGGGAAAAGGACCGTGGTTTGTGTTCGGTGCCCTGTGGCTGGGAGTGGCCGGCTGGCTCCTGAAAATCCACGATACGCAGGATGGTTCCCAGATGAAAGGTGGCACCAGTACCGAGGCCGGCTGGTTTGATAGAGGGAAGTGTCTCCTGCAATCTGCCAGTCAGAAGCGGGGTGGGTGAGTTTTTTTTGCCAGGGAAAAGGGCCGTAGTTTGTGTTCGGGGGCCTGTGGCTGGGAGTGGCCGGCTGGCTCCTGAAAATCCACGATACGCAGGATGGTTCCCAGATGAAAGGTGGCACCAGTACCGAGTTGGGCAGGTTTGATATTACCAAGTGGCTGCTGCAATGTGCCAGCCAGATGATGGGCAGGTCAGTTTTACTTCCAGGGAAAAGGGCCGTAGATTGTTTCTGGGAAATTGTGGCTGGGAGTGGCCGGCTGGCCCCTGAAAATCCACAGTACGCTAGATGGCTCCCAGACCCAAGGTGGCACCAGTGCCAAGTTGGGCTGGATTGATAGAGGCAAGTGGCTCCTGCAATCTGCCAGCCAGAAGATGGGCAGATCTGTTTTAATTCCAGGGAAAAGGGCCGTAGTATTTGTTTGGGGACCTGTGGCTGGGAGTGGCCGGCTGGCTCCTGAAAATCCACGATACACAGGATGGTTCCCAGATGAAAGGTGGCACCAGTGTCGAGTCGGGCTGGTTTGATAGTGTCAAGTGGCTCCTGCAATCTTCCAGCCAGAAGCACGGTGGCTTAGTTTTGTTTGCAAGGGAAAAGGGCCGAGGTTTTTGTTCGGGGGCCTGTGGCTGGGAGTGGCCGGCTGGCTCCTGAAAATCCATAATACGCAGGATGGTTCCCAGATGAAAGGTGGCACCAATGCCGAGTCTGGCTGGTTTAATATGGGGAAGTGGCTCCTGCAATCTGCCAGCCAGAAGCGGGGTGGTTAAGTTTTGTTTGCCAGGGAAAAGGGCTGTGGTTTGTGTTCGGGGGCCTGTGGCAGGGAGTGGCCGGCTGGCTCCTGAAAATCCACGATACGCAGGATGGTTCCCAGATGAAAGGTGGCACCAGTGCCAAGTGGGGTAGTTTGACAGAGCCAAGTGGTTTCTGCAATTTGCCAGCGAGAAGATGGGCAGGTCAATTTTAATGCCAGGGAAAGGGGCCGTAGTTTGTGTTTGGGGACCTGTGGCTGGGAGTGGCCTGCTGGCTCCTGAAAATCCACGATACGCAGGATGGTTCCCAGATGAAAAGTGGCAGCAGTGCCAAGTCGGGCTGGTTTGATAGTACCAAGTGGCTCCTGCAATCTGCCAGCCAGAAGATGGGCAGGTCTGTTTTAATTCCAGGGAAAAGGGCCGTAGTATTTGTTTGGGGACCTGTGGCTGGGAGTGGCCAGCTGGCTCATGAAAATCCACAATACGCAGGATGGTTCCCAGATGAAAGGTTGCACCAGTGCCGAGTCGGGCTGGTTTGATATGGGGAAGTGGCTCCTGCAATCTGCCAGCCAGAAGTGGGGCGGGTGAGATTTCTTTGCCAGGGAAAAGGGCCGTGGTTTGTGTTCGGGGGCCTGTGGCTGGGAGTGGCCGCCTGGCTCCTGAAAATCCACGATAGGCAGGATGGTTCCCAGATGAAAGGTGGCACCAGAGCCAAGCTGCGCTGGCTTGAGAGAGCCAAGTGGTTCCTGCAATCTGCCAGCCAGAAGATTGTCAGGTCAGTTTTACTTCCAGGGAAAAGGGCCGTAGTTTGTGTTTGGGGGCCTGTGGCTGAGAGTGGCCGGCTGGCTGCTGAAAATCCACGATACGCAGGATGGTTCCCAGATGAAAGGTGGCACCAGTGCCAAGTCGGGCTGGATTGATAGAGGCACGTGTCTCCTGCAGTCTGCCAGCCAGATGACGGGCAGGTCAGTTTTACTTCCAGGGAAAAGGGCCGTAGTTTGTATTTGGGGACTTCTGGCTGGGAGTGGCCGGCTGGCTCCTGAAAATCCACGATACGCAGGATGGTTCCCAGATGAAATATGGCACCCGTGCCAAGTCGGGCTGGTTTGATAGAGGGAAGTAGCTCCTGCAATCTGCCAGCCAGATGATGGGCAGGTCAGTTTTACTTCCAGGGAAAAGGGCCGTAGTATTTGTTTGGGGACCTGTGGCTGGGAGTGGCCCCCTGGCTCCTGAAAATCCACGATACACAGGATGGTTCCCAGATGAAATGTGGTACCAGTGCCAAGTTGGGCTGATTTGAGAGAGCCAAGGGGTTCCTGAAACCTGCCATCCAGAAGATGGGCAGGTCAGTTTTGTTTGCCAGGGAAAGGGGCCATAGTTTGCGGTTTGGGGGCGTGTCGGTGGGAGTGGCCGGCTGGCTCCTGAAAATCCACGATACGCAGGATGGTTCCCAGATGAAAGGTGGCACCAATGCCAAGTCGGGCTGATTTGATAGAGGCAAGTGGCTCCTGCAATCTGCCAGCCAGAAGCGGGGCGAGTGAGTTTTGTTGGTCAGGGAAATGGGCCATAGTTTGTGTTCGGGGGCCATGGCTGGGAGTGGCCGGCTGGCTCCTGAAAATCCACGATACGCAGGATGGTTCCCAGATGAAAGGTGGCACCAGTGCCAAGTCGGGCTGGTTTGATAGAGGCAAGTGGCTCCTGCAATCTGCCAGCCAGAAGCGGGGTGGGTAAGTTTTGTTTGCCAGGGAAAAGGGCCGTGTTTGTGTTCGGGGGCCTGTGGCTGGGAGTGGCCGGCTGGCTCCTGAAAATCCACGATACGCAGGATGGTTCCCAGATGAAAAGTGGCAGCAGTGCCAAGTCGGGCTGGATTGATAGTACCAAGTGGCTCCTGCAATCTGCCAGCCAGAAGATGGGCAGATCTGTTTTAATTCCAGGGAAAAGGGCCGTAGTATTTGTTTGGGGACCTGTGGCTGGGAGCTGCCGGCTGGCTCCTGAAAATCCACAATTCGCAGGATGGTTCCCAGATGAAAGGTGGCACCAGTGCCAAGTCGGGCTGGATTGATAGAGGCAAGTGTCTCCTGCAATCTGCCAGCCAGATGACGGGCAGGTCAGTTTTACTTCCAGGGAAAATGGCCGTGGTTTGTATTTGGGGACTTCTGGCTGGCAGTGGCCGGCTGGCCCCTGAAAATCCAAGATACGCAGGATGGTTCCCAGATGAAAGGTTGCACCAGTGACGAGTCGGGCTGGTTTGATATGGGGAAGTCGCTCCTGCAATCTGCCAGCCAGAAGCGGGGCGGGTGAGTTTTGTTTGCCAGGGAAAAGGGCCGTGGTTTGTGTTCGGGGGCCTGTGGCTGGGAGTGGCCGGCTGGCTCCTGAAAATCCACGATACGCAGGATGGTTCCCAGATGAAAGGTGGCACCAGTGCCAAGTTGGGCTGATTTGAGAGAGCCAAGTGGTTCCTGAAACCTGCCAGCCAGAAGATGCGCAGGTCAGTTTAATTCCAGGGAAAGGGGCCATAGTTTGTGGTTTGGGGCCTGTGGCTGGGAGTGGCCGGCTGGCTCCTGAAAATCCACGATGCACTGTATGGTTCCCAGATGAAAGGTGGCACCAGTGCCGAGTCGGGCTGTTTTGATAGAGGGAAGTGTCTCCTGCAATCTGCCAGCCAGAAGCGAGGCGGGTGAGTTTTGTTTGCCAGGGAAAAGGGCCGTGGTTTGTGTTCGGGGCCTGTGGCTGGGAGTGGCCGGCTGGCTCCTGAAAATCCACGATACGCGGGATGGTTCCCAGAGGAAATGTGGCACCAGTGCCAAGTTGGGCTGGTTTGGGAGAGCCAAGTTGTTCCTGCAATCTGCCAGCCAGAAGATGTGCAAGTCAGTTTTAATTCCAGGGAAATGGGCCGTAGTTTTGTTTGGGGGTCTGTGGCTGGGAGTGGCCGGCTGGCTCCTGAAAATCCACGATACGCAGGATGCTTCCCAGATGAAAAGTGGCAGCAGTGCCAAGTCGGGCTGGTTTGATAGTACCAAGTGGCTCCTGCAATCTGCCAGCCAGAAGATGGGCAGGTCTGTTTTAATTCCAGGGATAAGGGCCGTAGTGTTTGTTTGGGGACCTGTGGCTGGGAGTGGCCTGCTGGCTCCTGAAAATCCACGATGCGCAGGATGGTTCCCAGATGAAAGGTGGCACCAGTCCCGAGTCGGGCTGGTTTGATAGAGGCAAGTGTCTCCTGCAATCTGCCAGCCAGAAGCGGGGTGGGTGAGTCTTCTTTGACAGGGAAAAGGGCCGTGGTTTGTGTTCGGGGGCCTGTAGCTGGGAGTGGCCGGCTGGCTCCTGAAAATCCACGATACGCAGGATGGTTCCCTGATGAAAGGTGGCACCAGTGCCAAGTCGGGCTGGATTGATAGAGGCATGTGGCTCCTGCAATCTGCCAGGCAGACGACTGGCAGGTCAGTTTTACTTCCAGGGAAAAGGGCTGTAGTTTGTGTTCGGGGGCCTGTGGCTGGGAGTGGCCGGCTGGCTCCTGAAAATCCACGATACGCAGGATGGTTCCCTGATGAAAGGTGGCACCAGTGCCAAGTTGGGCAGGTTTGATATTACCAAGTGGCTGCTGCAATCTGCCAGCTAGATGATGGGCAGGTCAGTTTTACTCCCTGGGAAAAGGGCCGTAGATTGTTTTTGGGGACTTGTGGCTGGGAGTGGCCGGCTGGCTCCTGAAAATCCACGATACGCAGGATGGTTCCCAGATGAAAGGTGGCACCAGTGCCAAGTCGGGCTGGACTAAGAGAGGCAAGTGGCTCCTGCAATCTGCCAGCCAGAAGCTGGGCAGATCTGTTTTTTAAATTTCCGGGGGAAAAAGGGGCCGTAGTATTTGTTTGGGGGACTGGGCTGGGGCGCGGCTGGCTCCTGAAAATCCACAATTCGCAGGTGGTTCCCAGTGAAAGTGGCACCAGTGCCAAATCGGGCGGATTGAAGAGGAAGTGTTCCTGCAATCTGCCCCGCCAGATGACGGGCAGGTCAGTTTTTCTTCCAGGGGAAAAAGGGGCCTGGGTTTTTATTTGGGGGTTCTGGCTGGAGTGGCCGGTGGCCCCCAAAATCCAGATACGAGGTGGTTCCCCGATGAAAAGGGGGCACCATGTCGAGTGGGGTGGTTTTTATAAGGGGGAAATGTCTCCCGCAATCTGCCCGCCGAAGCGAGGCGGGTGGTTTTGTTTGCCAGGGAAAAGGGCCCTGGTTTTTGTTTGGGGGGCCTGTGGCTGGGGGTGGCCGCTGGCTCCCGAAAAAACCACGATACGCGGGGTGGTTCCCCGAGGGAAAAATGGGACCCTGCCAATTTTGGGGTGGTTTGGGGGAGCCCAAATGGTTCCCCGCAATCTGCCGCCAGAAGATGTCAATCATTTTTTTTTCCAAGGGGAAAAGGGCCGTAGTTTTGTTTTGGGGGTTTGTGGTGGGAGTGGGCCCGGGTGGCCCCCGAAAAAACCCCGATCGCAGGATGCCTTCCCAGATGAAAATGGCAGCAGTGCCCCAAATCGGGGGTGGTTTTATAGTACCAAGTGGCTCCCGCAAACTGCAGCCAGAAGATGGGAGGTCTGTTTTAATTCCAGGGGTAAAGGGCCGTAGTGTTTTTTGGGGACCTGTGGGTGGGAGTGGCTGCTGGCTCCTGAAAATCCTGCGCAATGGTTCCCCGATGAAAAGGGGGCACCAGTCCCGAGTCGGTTGGTTGATAGAGGCAAGTGTCTCCCGCAATTTTTGCCAGAAACGGGGGGGGGAGTCTTTTTGACAGGGGGAAAAAAGGGCCCTGGTTTGGTTTGGGGGCCTGAGCTGGGAGTGGCCGGTGGTCCGAAAATCCACGATACGCAGGAAGGTTCCCTGATGAAAGGTGGCACCCGTGCAAGTCGGGGG
>NW_026993622.1:0-11417 GCF_028769735.1 Zonotrichia leucophrys gambelii
CAAACTAAAATCAGGCAGTTGTTTTTCCTGACTGAGGGAGTCAGGCACAACCCGGATTCTTAGGCCGAGGTTTTGTGTATTCAAGTCCCGATAGATGTAAGACCTGACGTGGGGAAATTGGGCAATCAAGAGATTGGGCAGTTGTTTCAGTATAAAGTCCTGAGCATCAGGCAGAAATTTGAAGTTTCAGTGGAGGAGGCTGAAGCTCCTCAAAGAAGGTTCTTTTTGAAATTACTGGTCAGTAAAGGCACCTTTGGGATTTTTTACTGTTGAGACCTGTAAAATGGGAGGGTGTAATAGTAAAAAGACCGGCAAGAGGCTGAGGGACATACCTCCCAATAGTCCCTTAGGAGAACTGTTAGTAAAATGGGATTCTATAGAGGCTACAGAGGGATTAGATAAAATTAAAATGATCCATTATTGTATGGAAGTGTGGCCAGAATTAGAGTTACAAGGAGGATGGCCTTGGTGTGGGATGAAGGATAAGTGGATGTGCCAACAATTAAATAATTATCTGACAGCTCGAGGAGATACTGATCCTGAGCAATTATTGTATGTAGCTTGCTGGTTAAAGAGCGCTGTTGGGGATGAAGGGGTGCGAATTTGTAAGGTACAGAGGAAGAAAGAGGGGAATGAAGGAGGGGATGATAGGACTAGTAAAAGATGGGATCCCCTGGATTATCTGCCTCCTTCTGCCCCTCCACTTTATAATCCTCTTCTTCAAGCACCTCAAATGGCAGGTCCGGTTCTTCCCCCGGCTGCCATCTCACTACCACCTGTTCAAACTCCTCCTTCTACCTCTTCAGCTTCCGCTATGATAAACCCAGTATCCCCTCCAGTTCCTTCTGCACCACCACAAGTGCCTACTCCACCTGCTGCATTCTCCACCCCTTCTCCACCTCCACTTAATATCCACTCAGGCTCTTCTCCCCCTCCTATTGCTGTCCCTTTACCTCCTCCTAGTTGGGACACAAATGCCTCCTCGCCCGATAAACAGCTATCAGCGAATACACCTGCTGATGGGCAGAAAGTTCAGGGTAACCCAGATATCCCTCAAAGTAGTTTGGCATCTGAAGATGGGCCGTACTGTAGCACCAGATCCAAGACCTCCAAGGCAGAGAGACTCTTTCCCCTCAGAGAGGTTCCTGTGGGAGGAGTAGTGGGAGGTGTTGGCTTTGTGAATGCTCCCCTAACTGCTTCTGAGGTGAGAGGATTCAAGAAAGAGTTGGGGCATTTAGTTGAGGACCCAGTGGGCATAGCCAACCAAGTGGATCAATTTCTAGGTCCAAATATCTACACTTGGGGGGAGATGAATTCCATCCTGAGTATATTATTTTCTCCAGAAGAGGTCCAGATGATTAGGGTGGCTGGCATAAGCATTTGGGAGAAAGATAACCATCCAGGACCCCAGGTGCCATCAGGTGAACAGAAATTGCCACTAACGGATCCCAGCTGGAACCCTAACCAGGAGGAGGGGAGGAAGGCCATGATGGAATATAGGTCTTTGATAATACGGGGGATCAAAGAGTCAGTTCCCAAAGGAACTAACACCCAATTGGACATTTGAGGGTACACAGGAGAAAGAGGAAGCTCCTGCTGCCTGGCTTAATCGCCTAAGGCGGAACTTCCAGTTGTACTCTAGAATAGACCCAGACACCCCAGAAGGTCAAATGCTACTAAAAGTCTAATTTGTTACCAAATCTTGGCCTGATACAAGGAGGAAACTGGAAAAGATGGAAGAGTGGCAAGCGAAGGACATAAATGAGTTATTAAGAGAGGCACTGAAGGTGTATTTAAGGAGGGAGGAAGAAAAAGCAAAGGCCAAGGCTAAGATCATGGTTGCTGTAGCTAGAGAAAGTGCAGGGTGGGCAGGTCCACCACCAGGAGGAGGCAAGCATAGGCCTCTTGTACTGTCAGGTGCAAAAGGGATAGAGACACCTCAAGTCCCTTTGAGAGAACGACATTGCTATTACTGTGGAGAGCCAGGACACACCAGGAGGTTTTGTAGTCTCGATGTGGCAATAGCCAGGGAACAAGATGATGTCTGGAAAGATCCTTAGAGGTGATGAGTAGAGGGTCAGGGGCTTTATACTTTAGGGGACCCGATGCAACATCTAGAAGAGCCCTTGGTAAACTTTGAGGTGGGACCCCTAAATGAAGAATTTGAATTTTTAGTTGATACAGGAGCAGATAAGTCCTGTCTCAACAAAGTAACATCTCAAGTTAGGCAAAAACAGCTAGGCAGAAAGGATATCCAATAGCACCAAAACTGGCCAGTAAGACTACACTTGTAATAAGTGGTGTGAAAGTAAAAGGTACCTTATTGTTGTCTTGTTGTGTGTGAGAGTGAGTCACAAGCAAAGTAAGCCTCAACTTCCTGGGCAGGTGGGAAGGGGGCAGTGGGAGTGTGTGTATGTGTGTGTGTGTGTGTGTGTGTGTGTGTGTGTGTGTGTGACCTGCAAACCAGGCTTGTGTCCCCCGGGTGGGTGGGGGCTGTGACCAAAGCGTGTGTGTGTGTGTGTGTGTGTGTGTGTGTGTGTGTGTGTGACCTGCAAACCAGACTAGTGCTCCCCAGATGTGTGAGGGAGCTGTAGCTGTAAGAGTGTGAGTGACACGCAGGCAGCCTCACAGGTGAATGTGCACCAGAGGCAACCAGAGTCAGGGCCCTTCCAAGAGGCCCAGAGATACTGAGACCTGTGGGCCAACCCCAAGGTGAAGGGGGGCTATAGGGACCTGTGATTTTCTAGCAATAAGTTTGTGTCTTAAAGGTGTGGAGGAGTGTGTGAAAGTGAATGAGAAATGAGAGAGTGAATATAGATGAGTTAGAATAGAGGTAATGTAGATTGTGCATTACAAGTTTTACCACATCTCCTTAGAAGGAAGTGTATTGTGTAAAAGAATTGTGTAAGGAAAAAATTTAGGTGTAAGGGGTTGAAAGAAATATTTAAGCTGTAAGTGAAAGTATGAAACAGAAGCAAGAGACAGATAAATAAGGTCTTGAAAAATAGAACAGAAAACTAGTGAATTAAATACACAGAAAAATAGGAGAATAAAAGTACTTTGAGAGTTAAGTTAGCTGAGAAATACGACTCCTTGCAAAATACAGAGTATGTAGAAGTTGATGAGAGAAACATACAAGCTATGGAAAAAGAGAAATTACTGATAACATTAAACAGAGAAGCTGAGTTTTGATAAAATCATTAACAGTAGACCATTAATGCCTGTGTTTGAAAGCCCGTTTCAGGTATTCTTCATTACTAAGACGGTTGGACTCACATCGCTCTCACCCCTGGTATTGGACCAGGATTCAACACCAAGTTTTTCCCTCTGGCATTCTGGTATTGGACCAGACTCCACCCCTGTCTCCTGCTGGCATTGGGCCAGACTCCCAGTTTCTTCGTCTGGCATTGGACTAGACTCCACCCTTTTCTCCTGCTGGCATTGGGCCAGAGTCCACACCACTCACCTCCGGGCACTGGATAAGGATTCATCCACATCACAAGTTAATTCATCTGAGTATACTGAGATTTAAAAGTTGACTCTTAGGAGGAAGAGTCAAAAAGACTGAACTGTATAGAAAAAAAATTGGTATCAGAGTTATAATATTGCTTAAAATGTTCCAAAACTGTTTTGTGTAAATTATGTTGGTAAAAAGTTTAAGGCTATAAATAAGTAATTCTAGTTTAAGTTCCCCAATATACTTCTAAAGACTCCAGGTTAACCCTCTACAGAACACTCCCCTGGGGGGGGGGAACTAAAATTTGTAGGGAACAGAGCAAGAGAGGCTTAACCAGAGAAGCGGGTAGAAGGGACTCTAAAGAGCTTGGAAGCTTCTCCTCAGAAAAAAATTCTCCAAGAGGCAAGGCCGGGTGGGCAGGCTGTGCAAGATGACCCATACCGGACTCTTGGGAAGGGTAGTACTGATGGCTCTAATTGCTGGTGGTGCTCAGGGGAGCCCAGCTGAGCCGTGCAGAGAGTGCTACCAACCCCGCTATGAGGAGGAAGAGAGCTCCTTGTCGAGAGTCCACATCAGTTCTAACCCTGATTGTGTTAACCTCTCCCACTTGGTCCTTTATGAGAAAAATAAGAGAGTGTATTGGATAGCCCAGAATACTGCCACTTTTAGGCAGCCACTCCTAGGAGAGTGCCCTATAGAGGAAGCCTGGTTTTGCTTTGAATGTGATGCTGCTGAAACAAGCTTAGCAGATCTAGTAAAAAGCAAAGAAATGGTGAAAATGGTAAAAAAAAATGTTTGTTACAAGTATTTATATGAGTGTACTGGAAAAGAGATAAACCCCTTTTGGAACACATTTCAGGGGAGCTCTAAACCCCTAAGTTTGATCTCATCTGGTAACTGCATTGCTAGGGTGATAACACCAATTTTCTTATTACCAAAAAAAAAAACTGGATCAAGTTTGGGAGTTCCTATATATAATGATTTGGGAGAAATTAAACAAAACCGGGAAAGTGAAATAGAAATTGAGAAAATCCAAAATGGTAAAAGCCAAGTTCGGATCCCAAAATCTGTGTTGAACAAAGTCATCCGGCTCCAGGCAGTATTAAAAATAAAGAATTCAATTATTAGAGACATTTCAAACGAAATAAAAAGATTGGCATGTGTAAATAATCAAGATCAAACTCCTACACTTGATCCCAGTGGGTGGGAGAACTTAGAGATTTTCAGAAAATATGTATGGGAAGAAGTGGTTTTTCTTGCTGTGTGTGTACTTGGAGGATTGTTTTTTTTACTATGCTTATTTATCTGTTTTAGTAAAACAGTATTAGCTGTACAAACCAACCTGGAGAAACCAAGAAAAGTAACGAGGTTAAGTAACCATGATTACCAAAGTGCACAAGAGATTTATACTAGATTCAAAACAAAAAATTGTGAGTTGATGCGAGCTTAAGAATTTAAGCTCGATCAAAGAAAAAGAGGGGGGACTGTTATGAACAAAAATTCAGTTATTATTTTTTTGTGAGAAAGAGTTACAGGGATGCAGCCAGGTCTCTGTCTCTGCCAAAGTTCTTAGTGTTTTGTCATGGTAATCACGGGTCGTTAGAGCTTATCTCCTCTTTTGTATTAGTAAAAGGCCTGGCTGGGTGCGGTAGATTGCCCTTCCCCGAGGCAGTGCTCTCTTCCAGCATAGGGAAGACACCTGAGAGGGTGGGGGGGGTTATGCAAAGTGACTCCAAAGTCCAGAATGCTTTGTGGGACCCCGACTCGAAATGCAATGAGAAAACCCCAAAAACAATGAGCCAAATAAGAATTGAGAGACTAAAGTGATGTCTGGTCCTGAGGAGCCGATGGCTGAGCCTGCAGAGATGCGGAGTCCCTCTCGCCCTGAGCAGGAGTCGTCCCCAGCGCCGAGACTGAGGGGGCACCGCACCGACAAATCAACATCTCACGGGGACATCACGCCCTAAGGCTCCCACGAGGACTGGATCCCCGGCTCAGCCCCTAGTGGAGGGGCTGTGCATATCCTCCTCCTCTGAGTCGCCCTGGGAGACGCAACGGGGACTGCAGCCCTGCCGAGCCGCCCAATCCTGAGCTGATCACTTTTAATAAAGGCATTATAAAGGAGAAGAAGTCTCCTGGCCCTGTTTATTTCACTCAGCATTGTAGCTGCACGGGGCTCAACTTGGCACAGGCCTGCAAATCCACAGGGCACCAAGTGTCCGGACAGCACCCAGTGACTGTGGCTGGGAGCAGTGAGCCTTACGTGGTCAAAGAGTGGCAGGAGCGCCTCAAGCAGCTGCAGTGTGATGGGGCTGGGCATCAGCATGTCATTGTCCAAGATGATAAAGCTGAGTAGCATGACTGTCATGAAAACTATCTCTCCATCTGCATCCCACAGGAACTCCACAAGACTTTCAGTCAGGCTCCACATTTTTTCGGTCTGTGTGGAACACAAGTTTGAGAAACGCCATCCTGCTGCCGCAGGGCCCAGAGGTCAAAGGCCTCTCCCGAAGCACTGGGGCATCTGAACTGGGAGGCAGGAGAGCTGGGAGCAGCTGTCCCAGCACTCAAAGCCCTGCCAAGCCCAAGCGACTGCATTCCCCAGCTCAGCCTCCGCCGCTGCCCCCTTCTCACCATGGAGGGCTCCTCAATGAGCTCGAGAAGGGCCCTGAGTGCCAGGCGACGCCTCTCCCTGGACTCGCTCTGCAGCTGCCTTGACAAAATTTGCAGGACTTTGTTAGCACCATGTTCACTCAAGTCCAGGAACTCAAGGACCTGAAAGCACAGAGCAGTGACAGGGACCTGGCCGGCAGGAGCCCGGAGCCGCACAGGGCCGGGCCCAGGCAGCAGCACAGGGCGCGGGCACCGTGCCAGGCACCTGCGGCTCCAAGAGGGCAGAGAGCTGGGAGGCAGCTCAGCCAGGCAGTGCTGGCCGTCAGGCTCACCTCCACAAGGAACGCCAGAGCGGGCAGCTCCCAGCGTGGCTCCTGTGTGCTGAGCAGCCGGAGCAGGTAGCGAGCGATCCGGGAAACCAAGGGGATGGAGACACAGCACATCTCCCTGGCAGGAGGAAAAGGAACCAAGAGACTGTGGGCCAGGGGGACAAACCTCTGCCAGGAGTGACTCACAGAGGTCTGGTCTTTCCCCAGCATCCTGCAAGGGGCCCTGGGCTATTTGGGAGGCAGCTCCTGGTGGGCACCCTCCTCTCCCAGCCTTTTCCAGTCTGCTTGGCCATCCCTCGGTGACAAGGCCCTCTGGCCCACAACCTCGGGGACTGTGTGGAGCTCCCTGGGCACGGAGCACAAATGTCAGAGGCAGTGGGGAGAAGGGGGTCTCACCTGGCCAGCAGACCCACGGCATAGTGGTGGGTGTCAGCACACAGCAGCGTGTCCCAGCCACAACTGCGTTCCATTGCCACCACCACATCCTCGTGCTGCATTCGGCAGAGCAGGGACTTCAGGGTCCGCACTGCAAACCTGCGTGCACAGCAAAGCCCAGGTCACTCTGGGAACACTGGCTCCTGGCCAGGGACACAGCAGAGACAGGAGGAGTGGGATGGAGCACCTGTTGGGGCTGGTGGCAAGGCCGTATTCCTCCTGGCATTCCTTCCAGAATGCATCAACCTCCTCTGGCATATCCAGAGTGCTCAAGAACACTTGGGAGAGCAGATGTACAAAGAAGCGAGGGAAATACACCGTCACCATATGTGGGACACAGGGCACCTGGAGGATCTTCCACATCACCACAGTTGCCTGCAAAGGACAAAGACCCTGAGACAGGGCTCAGTGCCGAGGTGTCCGTGTGGCAGGGCCTGAGCAGGGGAGGGAGAGGCTCAGAGACACGCAGGGGGAGCAAGGGGCCTGGTGGGCCTGAAGCTGCCCCTGGGCCAGGTTTCAACCCAGCGCCTGAGGCAGGGAGATGCAGTGGGGGAAGGAGGATGGAGAGCTGCTAGAGAGGCAGCCTTGGGGCCAGCAAAGGCCAGTTACAGAAACTCACAGCCAGGACAAAGACACCCGTTTTGTCCCCATCGGATGTGCATGTGCTGTGCTCTGGCCAGCTCCCCAGCACATCCAGGAGTATGAGCAGCGCCAGTTCTGCAGTCCTGGGCGAGCACATGATGCTCTTCCACATGGTCAAAGCAGCTCTGTGGGGTTAGAGCTCTGTCTCAGGGGGGTCTCAGACACAGCACCGTGGCTTGGGCAGCAGTGGGGACCTGAGCTGGCTGCCTGCTCTGCCTGTGCCCATTGCCACTCACCAGCAGCACCAGGCAGCCCAGCCCTGTGGGGACAGGCCCCTGCGGGGCAGCGAGGGAGCACGGCAGCAGGCTCGGGGGCTGACGTGCCAGGGCTGGCCAAGGGAGCAGCCAGAGGGCCCTGGAACTCTCTGTTGGTCAGACACCTGGGTCAGGCTGTACAGGCTGATGGGCTGGCGAGTCCTTAGCCCTTTGAGCAGGTGAGCCCATACCTGTCACAGGACGGGGCCACGCGCAGGAGCGTTATGACCACGTCAGCGGGCTGTGCTTCAGTGAGATCCAGCAGGGTCCTGTTCAGCCTGTGTTCAGCAAACTGATTGGCCAGGAGCCACTGGTGGATGTACCTGACCAGGGCAGGAACCTGGAGAAGGCACAGGGAGACTTGGAAAGCTGCCAGAGGGAGGAATGTCCCCAGCAAAATGCTTCCATTCCCACCACACTGCCATGGCCTCAAAGGCTTCCAGTAACCAGCAGGTGTGGTCAAGCAATTCCTGGGAGGATCAAACTCTGGCCACAGGCTGTTTACTTGCTTTGGATTGGTAAAGCCCTCCTCTACGAGCATATCCAGCAGGGCAGCACTGGTCTTGGTTTTGAAGATGTGGGAATATGCTCTGAGCCCAGTGCCCATGGGGCTGGCCTCTTCCTCCCGAATTCTCCTCATGAATTGGCAAACCAGCTGTAGGAGAAGGGCAAGAAGGCAGGGATGTTGCAGGGAATGCTCCAAGCGCGGTGCCAGCAGGCCCAGCCCAGGTGGGGATGGCTGCAGGTACCTGGGCTGTTCTGCGGAAGAGGCCACGGGCGGGGTCCTGCTCTTGTGTGAGCTGCAGGGCTGCACCTGGCAAAGAGCGAGCGCAGCCAGAGCTGAGGGGCTGCGGGAGAGGCCGGAGAACACAGCCCAGCCCTGCACTCCCCAGGCAGGGACAGCCCTGGGATCGCTCAGATGATGGAGCACGGCCCCTGCGGGGTGTCTGCCTGGCCCCACTTCTGTCCTGTCCATGGGCATGTCCCCAGGGAATGAGATGGGACGGTATAGGATGCAATGGGATGCAATGGGATGGGATGCAAGGGTGCCAAGCTAGTGCAGGCACCAACCCTGTGGCCCAGCTCTGGCACTCACCCTCCTGTGGCAGCTCAAGTGGCACCGCCTCTTTTGTCTCCTGTGCTGGGGCAGCTCCAGGGCCTTCTTCCTCCTCTTCCAGCCAGGCCAGCTTGGGCACTCTTGGGAGTCTCTGCTCCATGTCAGTGACTGGATTTGTGGCTACTTGCAGGAGAGATGCTTCAGAAAAGCTCCGAGTTAGCAAGTCCTGCAGTGCTGCCTGGAAGGCACCTTCAAGACAGAAGACTCGGGAAGGCTACAGGACAGAAAGTCCTGCACTGTGGTCTCGAGGGCTCCTGCCACAAGGACAGGAGACTCCTGTCAAGGATTGTGGTCTGGCCTTGAGGGCACTGGTGTCAGGGATAGGAGATGCCTCTGGGGCACCAAGTCCTGTGGTCTGGCCTCGAGGTCAGCTGCAGGAATAACGCCTCGGAAAGGCTCCCGGTCAGACAGGAAAGAGCGCGTTCTGCGGGGGCTCCTCACGGCACCGCTCTGTCCTCTTCTGCCCCGTTGTGTGCTCCAAGCACTGTGGCATGGTCTTGTCACCGCCAGCTCCTATGTCACCACGTGTCACAAAGGGCCCTTGGACACCAGTTCCATGCCAGGGTGACCATGCTGCACCATGTCAAAAAGGGCCCCTGCACACACACCATCCCCTGCCCTGGGGCTGCCCCCAGCCAACCCAAAATGGCCCAGCTTGGAAGGAATCTCTCACCCCAAGTGTCTAAGACAGCCCAACATATGCTTTAGGAACAGCTCAAGCCATCAGCAAATGCTGCCCTGCTCTGTGGGCTCAGTGCAGCAGAAGGAGCCCCAGGGCTGCCGACGCAGCCGCGCTGGGAAGGGCACAGGACCTTCCACAGAAGCTGGCACGGCCTCCTTGGGACACGTCCCAGCTGGTGAACATCCTAAACCCACGGGTGAGACACAGACAAGGAACGTGTGGGCCATGGCACGAATGCTGCTCTGACCCTTTGTGGCCCGGGCAGCGCTGACATCAGCAGGTGTGGCAGAGTCCCTGCCCAAGCAGAGCTGCCACCCCCTGAGCCCTGGCAGCGCTGGTGCCCATCTCCTGCCCCAGAGACCTGTGCCCCCGGGGGGCTTCTGTGCCACAGGGAGCCAAAGCCCACGTGCATTGGGAGCTGTGCTCCTTCCTGCAGGGGCTGTTGGCAGCAGCACCTGGAGCAACTGCTGGCAACACTTGGTCTCTGTCAGAAGCTCTTACTCCATGCTGAAATTATTTTCTCATTGAAATCATTTCCTTCAGCACAAAAACACCTTAGTGGCAAAGGCACAGAAGAACCTGTCATTGAACACTCCTCAATTCAGGAAAGTTTTACTTCCCATTGGTCAAATCACATAGTTCCAAAAAGTTGCAAACATACCAAATTCATTGGGATGGTGAACGTGAAGAGTGGAATTTTTCTTCCCTTCTCAAAGCAGCAGCTCATTTGCCTCAATGTCATCCACTGAGAGTCACTTTACAGAACATAACACTGCACAGAGGCAAAAAAAGGCTATTCTTTGGTTTGCAAACATTTTCCTATGAAGGGATGATGATATCCTAATTCTCTTAAGGAATAAAAGCTCTCAAGAAATGAAAGTCCACTCAGTGTTATAAAAGTAGCCCAAACAAATGAGTAGATGGTGAAGGGGCTAATCCTCCCCCCGGTACAGATATCCAAGTGGCCAGTAAAGTACAGCTCTCCTCTCTTGTTCCCTTCAGGAGAATCAGGACCATGAACAGGAAAAGTCACAGATATTCTTTCTGCCCTCCGTAACCAAAGCTGTGCCAAACCACAGATGCTGCCTTCAAACTTACTCAAATTCCAGCCTAGACCTCTCACCTTCCAGACAAATCCTCCTCCAACACCCCACCAACACCAACCTCCCCAAACTCCCCCACAGAAGCCCTCAACACCCCACCAGGACCCCCAGCTGTCCCTGTCCCTCCGCAGAGCTTTCTCCCCCTCCGGCAGATGCCCTGGTTCCCTGCAGGTGCTGTGGGATGGCACTCAGGAGGATCTGCTCCAAGGCCCTCCCCGGGGGCAGCTCAGGCTGCCAGGCCTGTGGTTCCTGGATCACCCTTCCCACCGAGCCTTCCTGGGCACGGCTGTTCCATTGGCACCTCTGCGGTCAGCTCGGACTGCTCCACTCAGCCAGGGCTGCTGGTAAAGGATCCAGAGCAGCCTGGCCAGCTCTTTCTCCAGCTCCCTCTTTACTCTCCGGGCAGGTAGAACATCCCACAGGAAAGCAACTGGTGCCACAAGGAGCAGGGGGCCTCAGGCACCTTTGGCAATGGAACAAGGCCTTTGTTTGACATAAGTGAGCACAAGCAATTCACATTAGTACACAAGTGCTTAGCGCAGACAGACATAAGTACTTACCACAAGTTAGTATAGAAAAACCTGGCTGGCCTAACTTGACATGAGAGTGACTTGACAAAAAAACTTTAGACATAGTCTGCAAGAAGAACTAAGGGCAAGCAGGGAATCAGCCCAGTGCAGGGAAGCCCTGAGGAAGACTTTGTGCTGCTTTAGGGCATGGTGACTGTTCCTGGCCAGTGCCTGGCTTTCAGTTTCAAGTCTAGGAATCTGACACAATGTATTTCC
>NW_026993623.1:0-11395 GCF_028769735.1 Zonotrichia leucophrys gambelii
GGAGCCAGCCCGGGCCCCTCCCCCGCCACAGGGCCCCCAAAAAAAACTACGGCCCTTTTCCCCGGAATTAAAAAAGACCTTTCCCATTCTTTGGGTGGCAGATGCAGGAGGCCCCTTGCCTCTAAACAATCCAGCCCGTTTTTCACTGGTGCCACCTTTCATCTGGGAACCATCCTGCGTATCGTGGGTTTTCAGGACCAAAACCCGGGCCCCTCCCCGCCCCAAGGCCCCCAACACAAATAAAGGCCCTTTTTTCCCCGGGAAACAAAACTCACCCGCCCCCCTTTTTGGCTGGCAGATTGCAGGGACCCCTTCCCTTTTATCAAACCGCCCGACTCGGGAATGGTGCCCCCTTTCATCCCGGGAACCATCCGCGTATCGTGGATTTCAGGAGCCCGCCCCGGGCCCCTCCCAGCCACGGCCCCCCAACAAAATCCACGGCCCCTTTTTCCCCGGAAGTAAAAAGGGCCCGCCCATCATCTGGCTGGCAGATTGCAAAGGGGGCCCCTTGCCCCTTCAAACCAGCCCGCCCCGGGATGGTGCCAACCCTTTTATCGGGAAAACCTTTCCCGGATCGTGGATTTTCAGGGCCAGCCCGGCCCCTCCCCGCCACGGCCCAAAAAACCAAAAGGCCTTTTCCTGGAAAAAAACTACCGCCCTTTGGCTGGAGATTCAGGAGCCCCTTCCCTTTTTCAAAAAGCCCGACTCGGCACTGGTGCCAAACCCTTTTATTGGGGAACCATCCTGCTATCGTGGATTTTCAGGAGCCAGGGGGGGGGCCCCTCCCCGCCACGGCCCCCAAAAAAAACACGGCCCTTTTCCCCGGAAAAAAAATGCCGCCCCTCGGGGGGCAATTGCAGGAGCCCTTGGAATTTTCCCCCGCCCAAATTTTAATGGTGCCCCTTTCAAACTGGGAACCCCTCCCGCGTATCGTGGATTTTCAGGAGCCCGCCGGCCATCCCACCAAGCCCCCCAAAAAAATTCCCTTTTCCCCGGGGAAATAAAACTGGGCCTGCCCTATTGGTTTGGGGAAATTTCGGGCCCCTTGGTTATCAAACCGCCAAATTGGCCAAAAAGGGGCCCCCTTTCATTGGGGAAACCCTCCTGCGTATCTGGGTTTTTAGGGCAGCTGGGCCCCTCCCACCACAGCCCCAAAAAAACTACGGCCCTTTTTTCCTGGAGTAAAACTGACCTCCCTCTCTGGCTGGCAATTGCAGGACCACTTGGAAAAACCAGCCACTGACACCTTTTCCACCTTTCACTGGGGAAACCCTCCGCGATCGTGGATTTTCAGGACCCCCCGGGGGGGGGGGGGGGGGGGGGGGGGGGGGGGGGGGGGGGGGGGGGGGGGGGGGGGGGGGGGGGGGGGGGGGGGGGGGGGGGGGGGGGGGGGGGGGGGGGGGGGGGGGGGGGGGGGGGGGGGGGGGGGGGGGGGGGGGGGGGGGGGGGGGGGGGGGGGGGGGGGGGGGGGGGGGGGGGGGGGGGGGGGGGGGGGGGGGGGGGGGGGGGGGGGGGGGGGGGGGGGGGGGGGGGGGGGGGGGGGGGGGGGGGGGGGGGGGGGGGGGGGGGGGGGGGGGGGGGGGGGGGGGGGGGGGGGGGGGGGGGGGGGGGGGGGGGGGGGGGGGGGGGGGGGGGGGGGGGGGGGGGGGGGGGGGGGGGGGGGGGGGGGGGGGGGGGGGGGGGGGGGGGGGGGGGGGGGGGGGGGGGGGGGGGGGGGGGGGGGGGGGGGGGGGGGGGGGGGGGGGGGGGGGGGGGGGGGGGGGGGGGGGGGGGGGGGGGGGGGGGGGGGGGGGGGGGGGGGGGGGGGGGGGGGGGGGGGGGGGGGGGGGGGGGGGGGGGGGGGGGGGGGGGGGGGGGGGGGGGGGGGGGGGGGGGGGGGGGGGGGGGGGGGGGGGGGGGGGGGGGGGGGGGGGGGGGGGGGGGGGGGGGGGGGGGGGGGGGGGGGGGGGGGGGGGGGGGGGGGGGGGGGGGGGGGGGGGGGGGGGGGGGGGGGGGGGGGGGGGGGGGGGGGGGGGGGGGGGGGGGGGGGGGGGGGGGGGGGGGGGGGGGGGGGGGGGGGGGGGGGGGGGGGGGGGGGGGGGGGGGGGGGGGGGGGGGGGGGGGGGGGGGGGGGGGGGGGGGGGGGGGGGGGGGGGGGGGGGGGGGGGGGGGGGGGGGGGGGGGGGGGGCCCCCCCCCCCCCCCCCCCCCCCCCCCCCCCCCCCCCCCCCCCCCCCCCCCCCCCCCCCCCCCCCCCCCCCCCCCCCCCCCCCCCCCCCCCCCCCCCCCCCCCCCCCCCCCCCCCCCCCCCCCCCCCCCCCCCCCCCCCCCCCCCCCCCCCCCCCCCCCCCCCCCCCCCCCCCCCCCCCCCCCCCCCCCCCCCCCCCCCCCCCCCCCCCCCCCCCCCCCCCCCCCCCCCCCCCCCCCCCCCCCCCCCCCCCCCCCCCCCCCCCCCCCCCCCCCCCCCCCCCCCCCCCCCCCCCCCCCCCCCCCCCCCCCCCCCCCCCCCCCCCCCCCCCCCCCCCCCCCCCCCCCCCCCCCCCCCCCCCCCCCCCCCCCCCCCCCCCCCCCCCCCCCCCCCCCCCCCCCCCCCCCCCCCCCCCCCCCCCCCCCCCCCCCCCCCCCCCCCCCCCCCCCCCCCCCCCCCCCCCCCCCCCCCCCCCCCCCCCCCCCCCCCCCCCCCCCCCCCCCCCCCCCCCCCCCCCCCCCCCCCCCCCCCCCCCCCCCCCCCCCCCCCCCCCCCCCCCCCCCCCCCCCCCCCCCCCCCCCCCCCCCCCCCCCCCCCCCCCCCCCCCCCCCCCCCCCCCCCCCCCCCCCCCCCCCCCCCCCCCCCCCCCCCCCCCCCCCCCCCCCCCCCCCCCCCCCCCCCCCCCCCCCCCCCCCCCCCCCCCCCCCCCCCCCCCCCCCCCCCCCCCCCCCCCCCCCCCCCCCCCCCCCCCCCCCCCCCCCCCCCCCCCCCCCCCCCCCCCCCCCCCCCCCCCCCCCCCCCCCCCCCCCCCCCCCCCCCCCCCCCCCCCCCCCCCCCCCCCCCCCCCCCCCCCCCCCCCCCCCCCCCCCCCCCCCCCCCCCCCCCCCCCCCCCCCCCCCCCCCCCCCCCCCCCCCCCCCCCCCCCCCCCCCCCCCCCCCCCCCCCCCCCCCCCCCCCCCCCCCCCCCCCCCCCCCCCCCCCCCCCCCCCCCCCCCCCCCCCCCCCCCCCCCCCCCCCCCCCCCCCCCCCCCCCCCCCCCCCCCCCCCCCCCCCCCCCCCCCCCCCCCCCCCCCCCCCCCCCCCCCCCCCCCCCCCCCCCCCCCCCCCCCCCCCCCCCCCCCCCCCCCCCCCCCCCCCCCCCCCCCCCCCCCCCCCCCCCCCCCCCCCCCCCCCCCCCCCCCCCCCCCCCCCCCCCCCCCCCCCCCCCCCCCCCCCCCCCCCCCCCCCCCCCCCCCCCCCCCCCCCCCCCCCCCCCCCCCCCCCCCCCCCCCCCCCCCCCCCCCCCCCCCCCCCCCCCCCCCCCCCCCCCCCCCCCCCCCCCCCCCCCCCCCCCCCCCCCCCCCCCCCCCCCCCCCCCCCCCCCCCCCCCCCCCCCCCCCCCCCCCCCCCCCCCCCCCCCCCCCCCCCCCCCCCCCCCCCCCCCCCCCCCCCCCCCCCCCCCCCCCCCCCCCCCCCCCCGGGGTGCCACCTTCATCTGGGAACCTCCTGCGACGGGTTTTCGGAGCCGCCGGGCCCCCCCCCACAGGGCCCCCCAAAACCCAAAAACGGCCCTTTTCCCTGGAAAAAACAACCGCCCCTTTTGGCTGGCAGATTTTTAGGGGCCACTTCCCCCTATCAAACCGCCCGACCGCACTTGACCTTTATCTGGGAACCATCCGCTATCGTGGATTTTTAGGACCAGCCGCCACTCCAGCCCCAAGGGGCCCCCAAAAAAAAACCCGGCCCTTTTTTTTGGCAAACAAAATCCCCCCCCCCTTTTGGCTGGCAGATTGCAAGCACTTCCCCCTATCAAACCCGCCCGACCGGAAACCGTGCCCCCCCTTTCATCGGGAACCACCTGCGTATCGTGGATTTTCAGGGCCGCCGGCCACTCCCCGCCCAGGCCCCCCAAAAAAACCCACGGCCCTTTTCCCCGGGAAAAAACTGACCTGCCCATCATCTGGCTGGCAAAATTTCAGGGGCCACTTGTTAAACAAAACCACCCACTGGCACGGTGCACCTTTCATCTGGGAACCATCCTGCGTATGGGATTTTCCGGAGCCAGGGGCCCCTCCCGCCAAGGCCCCAAAAAAAACACGGCCTTTTCCCCCGGGAAGAAAAAATGACCTGCCCCTCATCTGGCTGGGAGATTGAGGAGACACTTCCCTATCAAACCAGCCCATCGGGACGGTGCCACCTTTCATCTGGAACCATCCCGCGTATCGGGATTTTAAAGGGGCCCCCGGCCCCTCCCAGCCCAAGCCCAAAAAAACGGCCCTTTTTCCCGGAAAAAAACCCCCCTTTTTTCCCGCGGCCAATTGCAAGCCCCTTTAAAAAACACCGCCAAAATGCATGGTTTCCACCTTTCATTGGGGAAACCCTCCTGGTATCGTGGGTTTTTAGGGGGCCCGCCGGCCCTCCCAGCACACCCCCAAACAAAAACCCCCCTTTCCCCGGAAAAAACTACCGCCCTTCTGGGTGGGGATTGCAGGGGCCCCTTCCCCCTATAACCCGCCGCGGGTGGGGCCACCTTTCATTGGGGAAACCCTCCTGCGTATCTGGGTTTTTCAGAGCCAGCCGGCCACTCCCACCACGGGCCCCCAAAAAAAACCCGGCCCCTTTTTCCCTGGAAAAAAACCCCCCTTTGGCTGGCAGATTGAGGAGCCCCTTGCCTCTATCAACCCGCCACCCGGGACTGGTGCCACCTTTTTATTGGGAACCACCTGCGTTTCGTGGTTTTTTAGGAGCCAGCGGCCACTCCCCGCCAAGGCCCCAAAAAAACACGGGCCCTTTTCCCTGGAAAAAAAACTACCGCCCCCTTTTGGTGGGAGATTGCAGGAGCACTTGCCTCTATCAACCAGCCGCTGGCCGGTGCACCTTTCTGGGAACCATCCTGCGTACGGGATTTTCGGGCCACCGGCCCCTCCCAGACACAGGCCCCCCCAAAAAAACAGGCCCTTTTTCCCCGGAAAAAAACACCGCCCCCCTTTTGGTGGCAATTGCAGGAGCCATTTTTACAAAAACCGCCCACTGGGACTGGGCCCCCTTTTTATTGGGAACCATCCTGCGTATCGGGATTTTCAGGAGCCCCGGGCCACTCCCCCCACACCCCCCCAACACAAACCACGGCCCTTTTTCCCCGGAAAAAAACTACCGCCCCCTTTTGGCTGGGAGATTTAGAGCCACTTGCCCCTTCAACCCGCCCCACCGGCACTTGCCCCCTTTCATCTGGAACCATCCTGGTATTGGATTTTTAGGAGCCGCCGGCCACTCCCCCCACAGGCCCAAAAAAACACGGCCCCTTTTCCCGGAAAAAACAACCTCCCCCTCTGGCTGGCAGATTGCGGGCCACTTGCCCCTTTTCAAACCAGCCCGCTTGGCCTGGTGCACCTTTTCTGGGAACCATCCTGCGTATCGTGGTTTTTTTGGGGCAGCCGGCCACTCCCAAAAAGGGCCCCAAAAAAACCAGGCCCTTTTCCCTGGAAAAAAACAAAACCCCCCCCCTGGGTGGAAATTTTCAGGAGCCCCTTAATACAAACCGCCCACTGGCATGTGCCACCTTTCCTGGGGAAACCCTCCTCGTATCGTGGATTTTCGGAGCCAGCCGGCCACTCCCAGCACGCCCCCCAAAAAAACCACCCTTTTCCCTGGAAGAAAAATGACCTGCCCTATCTGGGTGGCAATTGCAGGAGCCCTTTTTACAAACCGCCCGATCGGCACTGTGCCACCTTTTTACTGGGAACCACCTGGATCGTGGATTTTCAGGGGCCAGCCGGCCACTCCCCCCAAGGGCCCCCAACACAAACCACGGCCTTTCCCTGAAAAAAAACAAACCCCCCCTTCCCGGCTGAAAAGCAGGGGCCACTTCCCCTATAACCGCCCGACTCCACTGGTCACCCTTTTACTGGGAACCATCCTGCGTATCGTGGATTTTCAGGACCAGCCGCCACTCCCAGCCACAGCCCCCAAAAAAACACGGCCCCTTTTCCCCGGAAAAAAACCACCCCCCCCTTCTGGCGGCAATTTTCAGAGCACTTTAATAACCCCCCATTGGACTGGTGCCACCTTTCATCTGGGGAAAATCCTGCGATCTGGATTTTTCGAGCCACCGGGCCCTCCCGCCACCCCCCAAAAAACCACCCTTTTCCCTGGGTAAAACTGACCTCCCATCTTTGGCTGGGAGATTGCAGGAGCCATTTGCCCTATCAAACCAGCCCATTTGGCATGGTGCCACCTTTTTATCTGGGGAAACCCTCCTGCTATGTGGATTTTCAGGGCCGCCCGGCCACCCCAGCCCCAGGCCCCAAAAAAAACTCGGCCCTTTTCCGGAGTAAAACTGACCTGCCCCCATCTGGTGGAGATTGCAGGAGGCCCCTTGCCCCTACAAAACCCGCCCCACTGCACTGGTGCCAAACCTTTTTCATCTGGAACCATCCCGGTATGTGGATTTCAGGCCGCCGGCCACTCCCCCACAGGCCCCCAAAAAAACACGGCCCCTTTTTCCCCGGGGAAAAAATAAACCCCCCCTTTCTGGGGTGGCATTGCAGGAGCCATTTCTATCAAAAAAGCCCCCCTGGCCTGGTGCCACTTTTTCTGGGAACCATCCTGGTATGTGGATTTTTTTAGGACCCCCGGGGGCCCCTCCCGCCCCAGGCCCCCAAAAAACCACCCCTTTTCCCTGGAAGAAAAAATACCCCCCCTTCCCGGCTGGGAGATTGCAGGAGCCCCTTTCCCCCAAAAAACCACCCGACTCGGGACTGGGGCACCTTTTATTGGAACCCTCCTGCTACGGGGATTTTTTAGAGCCAGCCCGGGACTCCCCCCCCCCCCCCCCCACCAACCACGGGCCCCTTTTTTCCCCGGAAAAAAAAATTTTTCCCCCCCCTCTGGCTGGCAGATTTCAGGGCCACTTCCCCCTATCAACCCGCCCGCTGGCACTGGTGCCACCTTTTTATCTGGGAACCCCTCCGGTATCGTGGATTTTCAGGAGCCAGCCGCCCTCCCCCCACAGGCCCCCCCCAACACAAACACGGGGCCCCTTTTCCCGAAAAAAAACTACCCCCCCTTTTGGCTGAGATTGCGGAGCCCCTTCCCTCATAAACCAGCCCCCACTCGCCTGGGCCCCTTTCATCTGGGAACCACCTGCAAAACGGGATTTTCAGGACCAGCCGGCCCCTCCCACCACAGCCCCAAAAAAACTACGGGCCTTTTTCCCCGGGAATAAAACGACCGCCATCTCGGCTGGCAATTGCAGGAGCCACTTGTTTTCCCGCCCTCGCACTGGTCCACCTTTCATCTGGGAACCCCTGCGTAACGGGATTTTCAGGAGCCAGCGGCCACTCCCAGCCAAGCCCCCAAAAAAAACACTCCCTTTTCCAGGACAAAATACCCCCCCGCTCGGCTGGAGATTGCAGGGGCACTTCCTCTATCAAACCAGCCGACCCCACTGGTGCCACCTTTCTCTGGGAACCCCCCGCGTATGTGGATTTTCAGGGGCCAGCCCCAACCCCCCCTGCAGGAGCCACTTGCTGTATCAAACCAGCCCGACTCGGCACTGGTGCCACCTTTCATCTGGGAACCATCCTGCTATCGTGGATTTTCAGGAGCCAGCCGGCCACTCCCAGACCCCAGGCCCCCAAAAAAAACCACGGCCCTTTTCCCTGGAAAATAAAACTGACCTCCCATCATCTGGCGGCAGATTGCAGGAGCCCCTTGCCTCTATCAACCAGCCCCACTCGGGTGGTCACCTTTCATTGGGAACCCTCCCGATACGTGGATTTTTTTAGGAGCCAGCCGGGCCCCTCCCAGCCACAAATCCCAAAAATAAACTACGGGCCCCTTTTCCGGAAATAAAATGACCTGCCCATCATCTGGTGGCAATTGCAGCACCATTGGAAATTCAAAATGTTCCAACTTTTCACTGGTTCCACTTTCATCTGGGGGCCATCTGGTATCGGGATTTTTAGGAGCCAGGGGGCCATCCCAAAACCCAGGCCCCCCCAAACAAACCACCCCTTTTTCCTGGGGTTAAAAAGACCTCCCTATTGGGGCAATTGAGGACCACTTTTTCCTATCAAAAACCCGCCTGACTCGGGACTGTTAACCTTTCATCTGGGAACCATCCTGCTTCTGGGTTTTCAGGACCGCCGGGGCCCCTCCCAGCCACAGGCCCCCAAAAACAAACGGCCCTTTTCCCCTGGAAAAACAAAAACCCACCCCCTTCTGCTGGCAGTTCGGAGCCACTTCCCTATCAAACCCCCGCTCCCCTGTGCCACCTTTTACTGGGGAACCCTCCTGCTACTGGATTTTCAGGACCAGCCCGGGCCCCTCCCCCCACAGGCCCCAAAAAAAACACGGCCCTTTTCCCTGGAATAAAACTGCCTGCCCATTTCGGGTGCAGATTGCAGGGGCCCCTTCTGATCAAACCAGCCCGACTCGCATGGTCCACCTTTTATCTGGGGAAACCATCCGCGATCGGTTTTTTAGGGCCAGCCCCCCATCCCAGCCCCAGGCCCCCCCAAAAAACCACGGGCCCTTTTCCCGGAAAAAAAACTACCCGCCCTCTCGGCGGCAGATTTCAGGACCCCTTCCCTTAAAACCAGCCCCACCGGCACTGGGCACCCTTTTATTGGGAACCATCCGCTCGTGGTTTTTAGAGCCAGCCGGCCACTCCCACCACACCCCCAAAAAACACGGCCCTTTCCCCGGAAATAAAACTGACCTGCCCATCACCCGACTCGGCATGGTTTCCACCTTTCATTGGGAACCACCCTGCGTTAAACGTGGATTTTCAAACAGCCAGCCGGCCAATCCCCCCACAGCCCCCCGAACACAAACCACAGGCCCCTTTTTCCCTGGAAGTTTAAAATGACCCGCCCCTTTATTTGGCTGGCAAAAATTGCAGGGGGCCACTTCCCCTATCAAACCAAAACCCCCCAAATCGGGACTGGTGGGAAATTTCATCTGGGAAAAAAAACCCGCTATCGTGGATTTTTAGGAGCCACCGGCCCCCACCCCAGCCCCAGGGCCCCAAAAACAAAACCAAAAAGGGGGCCCCCTTTCCCCGGAAAAAAAACCCCCCTTTTGGCTGGCAGAAATTTCAGGAGCCACTTCCCCCTATCAAACCAGCCCGCTGGCACTGGTGCCACCTTTTATCTGGGAACCCATTTTCCCGCGTATCGTGGATTTTCAGGGGCCAGCCGGCCACTCCCAGCCACAGGCCCCCAAAAACAAACCCCGGCCCCTTTTTTCCCCGGGAAAAAAAAATAAACCCCCCCCGCTTCTTGGGGTGGAAAATTGCAGGGGCCCAATTGCCCCTACAAAACCCGCCCCGACTCGGAAAATTGCCAATTTATTGGGAACCCATCCCCGCGTATCGTGGATTTTCAAAGGGGCCCGCCGGGCCCCTTTCCCCGCCACAAGCCCCCAAAAAAACAAAGGGCCCCTTTTTCCCCGGGAAATAAAACGACCCCCCCATCATCGGTGGCAATTGCCCGGAACCACTTTTTTACCAAAAAAGCCCACTTGGCACGGGGGCCACCTTTATTGGGGGGAAACCCTCCTGCGTATCGTGGAAATTTTTAGGAGGGCCCGCCGGCCACCCTCCAGCCACAGGCCCCCAAAAAACAACTCCCTTTTTCCCCGAAGTAAAACTGACCTGCCCACATCGGCGGCAGATTCAGGACCACTTGCCTCTATCAATCCAGCCTTTACTCGGGAGGGGCCACCTTTCATCTGGGAACCCTCCTGCGTACGTGGATTTTCAGGAGCCAGCCGGGCCCCTCCCAGCCACAGGGCCCCCCAAAAAAAAACAACGGGGCCCCTTTTCCCTGGAAGTAAAACTGACCGGGGGCCCCTCATCTGGCTGGCAGATTGCAGGGGCCCCCTTGCCCTTAACAGCCCGTTTTCACTGTGCCACCTTTCATCTGGGAACCACCTGCTATCGTGGATTTTCAGGAGCCGCCGGGCCCCTCCAGCCACAGGCCCCCAACAAAACCACGGGCCCTTTTCCCTGGCAAACAAAATACCCCCCCTTTTGGCGGCAGATTGAGGAGCACTTGCCCCTATCAAACCCGCCCACCGGCACGGTGCCACCTTTTTATCTGGGAACCATCCTGCGATCGTGGATTTTTAGGAGCCGGGGCCCTCCCAACACAGGCCCCCAAAAAACCACGGCCCTTTTTCCCCGGAAGAAAAAGACCTGCCCTCATCTGGGTGGCAATTTCGGCCACTTGTTATCAAACGCCCACTGGGATGGTGCCCCCTTTCATCTGGGAACCATCCTCGTATCGTGGATTTTCCGGGGCCACGGCCACTCCCCCGCCACAGGCCCCAAAACAAAAAACGGCCCTTTTCCTGGAGTAAAAAGGGCCTGCCCATCATCTGGCTGGGGAGATTGCAGGAGCCCTTGCCTCTATCAAACCCGCCCCCACTGGCACTGGCCACCTTTTATCGGGAACACCTGCATCGTGGATTTTCAGGAGCAGCCGGCCACTCCCAGCACAGGGCCCCCAAAACCCAAAACCAGGCCCTTTTCCCTGGCAAAAAAAACCCCCCCGCTTTGGCTGGCAGATTGCAGGAGCCCCTTCCCTACAAACCCGCCCCCACTTGGCACGGGGGCCACCTTTCATCTTGGAACCATCCTGCGTATCGTGGATTTTCAGGGCCACCGCCAATCCCAGCCACAACCCCAAAAAAAACACGGCCCTTTTCCCTGGAAAAAAACAAAATGCCCTCTCTGGCTGGCAATTTTCGGCCACTTTAAATAAACCAGCCCGACCGGCACTGGGGCCCCTTTCATCTGGGAACCATCCTGCGTATCGGGATTTTCAGGAACAGCCCGCCACTCCCCCCACAGGGCCCCCCCACACAAACCACGGCCCTTTTCCCTGGAAAAAAACTACCCCCTCTTTTGGCTGCAGATTTCAGGAACCCCTTCCTCCAACAAACCACCCCCCCGGGACTGGTCCCTTTTCATCGGGAACCATCGCTAGTGGGTTTTTAGGAGCCCGCCCGGGCCCCCCCAGCCACAGGCCCCCCCAAAAAAAAACGGCCCTTTCCCCGGAAGTAAAAAAGACCTCCCTCTTTTGGCTGGCGATTGCAGGGGCCACTTTTTTCTCAACCAGCCCCCCCGCACTGGTGCCCCCTTTCATCGGAACCATCCCGCGTATCGTGGATTTTTTAGGGGCCAGCCGGCCAATCCCGCCACAGGCCCCCGAAAAAACCACGCCCTTTTCCCCTGGGAAAACAA
>NW_026993624.1:0-11391 GCF_028769735.1 Zonotrichia leucophrys gambelii
GGGAGCAGGCACTGGGCGGGGGCAGAGCGCCGGCGGGGCTGGGGGGGACACGGGACCCCCCCCAAAATCAGCGGAGCGGGGACGGAGCGGGGGATCCCGGCCGGGCCTGAGCCCACGGGGAGGGGCTGCGGCCGCCGCCGGCTCAGGAGCTCTGTGGGCAGAGAAAAGGGGGTGACACCGGGCTGCGGGCCCAGCAGGAGCGCACCCGCTCCGCCACGGCGGGGACGCCACCCCCGGCACCCGCCCTGACCTTCTTGCGCAGGGAGAAGCCGAGCCCCAGCGCCAGGAAGACGAAGCCCAAGATGCCCGTCAGCATCTTGCTGCGGGCGGCGTCCGGCGGCATCTCTGGGGGATCCGCAGGGCTCAGCACCCCCAAAACCTCTCACCGACACCCCGAGGCCCTCCCAGGGCCCCCTCCAGTCTCATTCCAGTTCCTCCCAGTCGCATCCAGCATCCTCCAAACCCCCTGCCCTTTGCACCCAGCGCCCCCAAACTCCCTCCCAGTCACACCCAGCACCCCCAAACTCCCTCCCAGTGCCCACCAGGACCCCCCCAAACCCCTTCCCAGCCCTTGCCCTGCCCCCAGCCTCTCTCCCACTTCCAGCCCGGCTCTCTCCAGCTCCCTCCCAGTGCCTCCCAGCACAGCCCAGTGGCTCTGCCAGCGCCCCCAGGGGCTCCCCCGTACCCCAGTGCCGCCTCAGGGGCTGCTCCAGGCTGACGTGCTCCACCTGGCAGCTGTAGCTGAGCCCGCGCCGGGGGGGGGTTTCCAGCAGCACCAGCAGCTGGTAGGTCCAGTCCCCGTTGGGGACCACGTCGGTGGCCACCACGTGCTCCGAGAGCTCCTGCTGGCCCTGGAACCACCTCACCTGGATGGCAGCAGGGTAGAAATCCATCACGGAGCAGAGCAGGCGGCCGGGGCCGGGCTGGGAGCTCGAGGGGGGCACCAGCGAGATGGACACGCTGGGGGACACTGGGAGAGAGCGAGAGAGAGAGCGAGGACACACTGGGATCAGCTGGGGGACACTGGGAAAGAGAAGGGAGGACTGGGGTGGGCTGGAGAGGGAATGGGAGTGGACTGGGAGGGACTGGCAAGGGACTGGGGATGGAGTTGGAGGGACTGGGGATGGACTGGGATGGAGTGGGAGAGACTGGGGATGGACTGGAAGGGACTGGAATGGACTGGGAATATACTGGGAGGCACTAGAAATAGACTGGGAGGGAGATTAGTGGCACTGAGAGAGGTGGGAGGGGATGGGGAGTAGTTGGAGAGAGGGTGGAGGTCTGGGAATGAACTGGCAATTAACTGGGATTGACTGGAAATTAACTTGGAGGGGCTGGGTGGAACTCGGAAGGACTGGGAGGGACTGGGGCGGCATTGAGAGAAATAGGAAGGGGTGAGGGGCGAAGGGATTGAGGATTGTGATCTGGGAATGAACTGGGAATGGACAAGGAATGACCTGAGTAGAAGTGGGAGGGACTGAGAAGGCACTGGGAGGGATCTTGGGATGGACTGGGAGGGAGTGGGACGGCCTTGGAGGAACTTTCATGGAACTGGGATGGAGTGCGCCGCACTGGGAGGCCGAGTCCAGCTCGGGGCACTCGGCGCTGAAGGTCTGCCTGGCAACAGATGAGTCATCAGAGAGACGCCATCTGATTAGCTAAAAAGCGTCAGCTTTACGCGTCGCTGAAATGGACGTGCAGGGGGGCACTGGGAGGGATAAGCGGGTCACTGAGGGCGACAAGGGGCCCCGGGGATGGGCACAAGGAGGGCTGAGGGCTCTGGGGCGATTCCCAGGGAGATTTTGAGGGGCTTCAGGGTCATTGGCAGGGCAGGGCCCGAGGGGACACGCTCGGCCCCGCGCTCACCTCGGCGCTCCGTGATAAACGGTGTGGACCCCTCGTACCAGACTCTGCAGAACCACTCCCCCGAAGTCCGTTGGTACTCCAGCCACATCGGGTCGTTGTTTAAACGCCTGGCATTCATCGCCCCATACGGGTTGAACCCCACGTACAGCCCCACGTCGCTGTCGTACACCAGGTGCTGCTCCCGATTGTAGATGAGCCTCTCCACGGACCTTATCTTCTGCGTGCCGTTAATGAAGTAACATTCCTGCTTTCCCATGTGCAGGAACACCGCTGTAAGTGCAGCACACAGCTCGGGTGGGGCCCAGCACCCCCAGAGCTCCGGGGGCCACCCTGGATTCCCCGCTCCGCACCCCCTGTGCGCCACGGCCTCCATGGGACCCTCCTGCCCGCGCTGCCGCTTCCTCTTTGCCACCCTTCCCCCATTTCCCCTTCCACATCCTCTCCCCTCCCACTCCGGCCGCACCAAAATCAATTTTAGGTCCCTAATCCCCATTTTCCCACAAATTCCCCAAACCCCAGACCCCTCCCGCTCAGATATGGTGTGCCACCTCCCCTTTTACCCCCTCCCCCACCCTCTCCCACCCCTCCCCCACCCCTCAGCCCCTCCCGCTCTCCCTTTGGGGTGTCCCCTCCTCCTCCCCCTCGATTCCGGGCTCCCCCCTTTGCCCCCTTTTCCCCCTTCTCCCCCCCTGTCCCAGCGCCTCCGCCCCCCGCTCACCCGAGAGCTCCGCGCCCGCAGCCGGGGGGGCTCCCAGCACCACCAGTGCCACCAGCAGGGCCCCAGCTGCCGCCCCTCGCCCCATGGCCGGGGCCGGGCAGGGAGCAGCAGCCCCAAAGCAGCCGCGCTGCGCTGGGAGCGCCAGTCCGGAGCAGGGCGGGCTCGGCAGCGCCGCGCGCTCTCATTGGCTGCCGCCGCTTCTGGTCAGCGATCGGCCACGGGCTCTGCCCGGCAACCGATGAGGAAATCCAACGCTCCGAGCTCTCATTGGCTAAGCTGCCTTCAGCCCGCGCTGCCATTGGCTGAGGCCTTTCCGGGACGCTGCAGCCCCGGGCTGGGGGTTTTTTGGGGAGGGAGAACCTTGGGGCTCTGGGCAGGTGGGGGCGGGGATGGAGAGACGCGGGCTGTGCTGGACCAGTCAATCAGAGCCGCTCATTTCACATTTAACCCCTATTTTTTTGTTACTGAGCTCGTTCAGGATTTTCTGTTCCGATCCCTTTGTCCCGCTGTCCTGGTTTGAAAAGGAAGTGAGTTTTTTGGGATCAAACCAATGTGTGGTTTTATCAAACGAATAGGTCAAACCAATAAGTCCTCAGATTTGAATATTGGCACCTGGTGTGGCCACTGCGGACATGGATTCACCTCTGAGCACACAGGGGGTTAGAAGCAGAGAAGTCCCAGGGGAAGCTCTCTTGGTTCCGGTGGGTGAAAGGTTCAGAGCTGCCCTGCCTGGCTGCGGACTGGGTGCAGGAGGGGAAGCCATGCGGCCGGGTGAGGGGAGCCGGGCCTTGGACAGAGAAGGGAGGTGAAGGCCCCTGCAGGATGGAAGGGTGGTTTAGCAGTGCCAATTGTCTCCTGCAATCTGCCATCAGGGACCTGGCCAGGTGAGTTTTGTTTCCAGGGAAAATGGCCGGCATTGCTGTTCAGGGGCCTGTGTCCCGGAGTGGCCAGCTGGCTGCTGAAATTCCGCATTGCACAGGATGCCTCCCAGACTGAAGCTGGCACCAGTGTCCACTCGGGTTGGTTTGACAGTGCCAAGTGCCTCCTGCAGTCTGCCATCAGGAACCTGGCCAGGTGAGTTTTGTGTGCAAGGAGCAATGATGGCGTTGGTGTTCGGGTGCCTGTGGTGCTGAGTGCCCGGCCGTCTGCTGGGGTTCTGAAATCCAGGTCGCCCTGCCCCGTCCCTCACTTCCCCCACTGCCCACCAGTGACTCCCTGCGGCAGCTCGTGGGATCCTGGACACGGCTCTGGGACACACACAGACATTGCTGAGGGGCAAAGATGGGGGGGCTGGACAGGTGAAGAGCTGACCCTGAGGGTTGGGGTGCAAAGGACATGGGGTGCCAGGCAGGGTTAGGGCACAGGTGCCACCCTCATGGTGGGACAGCCCCAGAGCCGTCCCAGCAGCTGCAGGGAGTTACCCCGATTGGAAGGTAGAGATAAGGTTTGGAGGCCAGTCAGTTACAGGTAGGAGTTGAACAGACGTTTAGGTGTTTTATTAGGTTTTTTTTTCAGGGATTTTTAAGGATATTTTAGGGGTTTTTTTTGCAGGAGTTTTTTAGGAATTCTCTGGGAATGTTTAGGAACCTTTAGGGCTTTTTCAGGGCTTTTAAAAGAACATTTTAGGGTGTTTTAAGGGATGTCTTACCACTATTTGGAATTGTTAGGGGTGTTTTCAAATATTTTGAGGGCTTTTTAAGGACTACTTAAAAAGTTTTAGGGCTTTTTGGAGAGTATTGAGGGTATATGGAGAACTTTTTTTACGACTAGGTTATTTCTAGGGTTTTTGGGGGAATTTTATAGACTTTTTTAGGGTCTTACAGGGCATTTTCAAGATTTTAGAGGTATTCTCAGAGCTCTTTAAAAAATCTCTAAGTAGTCCCAAAAGGTTCTTTGGGGATTTTTAGGGGTGTTTTAGGGGCTTTTTAAAAGTAGGGTGGTTTTAGTGTATTCTGACACTCTTTTTGTGTTTTTGTGAGGTGTTTGGGACACTTTGAAAACTAGGCCTTTTTTAGGGAATTTAGAGGGTTTTTTTAGGGTCCTTTCAGGGCATGACAGAGGCTGAGGGGCAGCTTGAGGGGTACTGTGGGGGCTGGAGAGTGGCAGAGGCTGGGAGCTGAGGGAGGAGCAGGGAGAAGGGACAGTGGGTGACACACAGATGCTGAGGGTGACAGGGGCAGCTGGAGGGTGACACCAAGAAGCTGGGGGCTGAGGGGCAAAGAGAGGATTAAGGGTGACACACAGGAGCTGAGGGGCAGCTGAGAGGGGACTTGAGGGGCATTGGGGGGCTCAAGGGTGACAGACAGAGCCGGAGGGCTTGAGGGGTCAAGGGAGAAGGCTTGAGGGCTGCACAGTGCACTGGAGATCAGGGCTACAGGGAACAGCTTAGGAGGCAAGTTAGGGTACAGGTGCACCAGCCCTCAGCCCAGCCCTCACCTCAGCCTAAGCAGCCCCCCTAACAACAGCACAGCCTTTTCCCCCAACAGCAGCACAACACAGCAACCCTGACAGCGAGACCAGAGCGGAACTCTCCCGGTGGGACAGGACAGCAACCCTCACACCAGGACAGTGACAGAACTCTCAGATTACAAGATCCACGGCAAAAAGGTAGGCAAGGCATCTGAGGGTTAGAGAGATAGGTGGGGTGTCACAGACATCTTTTCATAAAAATCCTTTCTTTAGGATTTTTCTCCCTTCTGAGAAGCTGTGGCCTCAGCAACAAAGTGTAAACAATGGTTATCTGCTGCTGTGGAATGCAACAGGTGCATCCGTGATTGGTCTCCTGTGGATGTTTGGATTTACTGACCACTCACGGCAGAGCTGCTCTTGCTTTCTGCCGGGACACAGACCTTTGTTATTCATTCTTTTCTATTCTTAGCTTAGCTAGCCTTCTGAGAACTTTTCCTTCTATTCTTTGTAGTATAGTACTAATGTAATATACATCATAAAATAATAAATCAAGCCTTCTGAACATGAGGTCAACATTCTCGTCTCTCTTTAGACCCTGAAGACCCTTGTGACAACTGTGACAATTGTTGAACCCCGAATGAGTGAGGAGGACAAAACCATCAATTGGTGACCCCTCGTCTGAAGAGCAAATTACTTGGAGAGACCCCCAGAGGAACAATTGCTGCACTGGGTAAACCCCAAATGTGTGGCATTGATGGTTGCTTCACAAGTGACCACAGAAGTGGATTCTAGCCAAGAGCTGAAGAACTGAAGATCCTGATTTGGAGTTCACAGCAAGGCTGACCACAAAGAGAACCTTCCGAAAAGCCTCCAGGAAGATGTTCGGAAAGCACAGCAGCGCAATGGAGCTGGCCAGAGCATGCTGGACTCTTTCAAAAGGTACTGTTGGCTTTTCCCTTCCTGAAGATGCGGCCGTTCGTAGTTTGTGGCTGCTGATGTGGAGGGCTTCCCCCATAGAGGAGGAGGTTCGGTTCTCCCCTTCAGAGGAGAAACTTATTGCCCTCTGTCAAAAATGGGGTGAAGAGGACGGACTTTGCCTGTTGGAGACAGATTTCTGTGAGTTTTTTCGATGGACAAAGCTTTTTGGGTTCTTTACGAATGTGCTCTGTGCCCTTGATGCTTTCGTATGGGAGTGCATGGACTCCATTTTCCAATTCGTTTTGGACCGTGGGTTTGGATACCCCCAGATTTATCCAGCATTTAGGATGTTCTTTCCAGTTTTGAACCGGAGAGCAGCTGTTTTTCCCTGGATTGCCAACTGCAACGGGCTCGTCCCATTTCCTCTGACTCCAGCGGGAGAAGATCCTTTGGAGGCGGATGATCTGTTGCTTCTCAGCCCCCCTGCATCCCGGCAGTGGGGGGGAAGTTTCGCCAGGAGCTGAAGTTTTTTTACTGCATCTTCGGAGCATGCTCAGATGCAGCCATCCCTTCCCCCCTTCTCTCTCTCCGGGGGGATGGGAGTGGGCTGCGCCGCCCCTTACAGCCCTGCAGGCCCCGCCCTGGCCGGCCTCCTGGGCCCGGCCCCGCTCAGAGATGGGGCAGCACCGGTCTCCGAGGGCCCGCCTGCCAGGCCTGCAGGGCCTCCTCCTGGACCCGCCCCGCCGCCGCCTCCCCGGGCGGTCCTGCCCGTGGCTTCACCGGCTTCCCCGCCTGCGCCTGAGAGCTCAGAAACACCGCTCCCTGCGGCTGCGCCGCTGTTGGTAGGAGACGCCCTCGGCGACAACAGCGACTCGGCACCGCCCCCCCGGCTGTCCTGCTGCGCCCACCAGCCCCCTCTCCGGCCCCGCCGCCTCAAACCGAGCCAGTGCCTGTTCAGGATGATGCTGAAGAGCGCGCCGAACCCACGGGACCCTCGGAGCAGCCCGCAGCTGCTCCTGCACCCAGCCTGGCTTCCCCCCCGAGTTTTTCGGGCTGTCCTGGGGCTGCCCCTGCGGGGGAAGCTGGGACGGGGGAAGAGGGCGCCGGCCTCCCTTTCCGTGGAGGAGGCATGGCCCGACAGCTGGCTGTGGGTGCAGCCCATCTGCCTGCGTTCAAAATCAGCATTCTTGGCGGGTTTGGGGGTGTTTGGTCAGTTGCTTTCCCTTGGGGGGTGCAAATCTCTCTGCTGCCCCTCTCGCGCCCCAGCGGCGAGGGGCAGGTGGGTGCTGAGAGTTCTGCCTTTGGTCCCCAGCCCAGAGGGGGTGGTGCCGTGAGGCAGATGGGAGACACACCTGTTATATTTGCATTGCAGAGGACACAGCGGGAAGTGATCATGGCTTGTTTGCTGTGGAGAAAAAACATTCCTAGACACGAGATGAGGGTTCTTGGGGCTTTTTCTATTTCCCTGCGGCTGGTGTGCCTTGGTGATTTTGGGAAAAGAAGCATTTGGTCACCATTCCATTGGCAGTGTGGGGCCAGGCTGTGGGAAGGCAGAGCCCGCCTGCCATGCTGGGCCTGGGCTGTTGGGCTCGGGTCCCTGGGCCAGGGCCACTGCCCGGCCTCCTGATGGGTTTGGTGGTTTTGCTTCTCCCTGTCGGTCCTGGCCCGCCTTTCTGTGGGCCAGATCTGGGGTTCCTGATCCCTCCACATGGGCCAGGGCCCCCCCAGGGACTTTCTTTGGCTGCTCTGCTGCTGCTGCTCTTTTTGATCACCAGAAAAAAAAAAAAAAAAAAAAAAACAGTTGAAATAGCTGGCAGCAGCTCTGAAGAATTGAAGGGCCAAAAATTAGCTTCAGCCCAAAGTCATTCAATAAAGGGCTGTGGCAGGACATTCCAGAAGTTGTCTCAAATTGTTTGAAATTGTTTGATGACTGTCAATGGCTTTTGATAACTATTGCTGGACTTTTCTGCAGCAAGCCTGTTTCAGGACCAAAAGGGACTTTCAGAGATGGCAAAGAAGAACATCTTCAGTCCATGGACTTATTGCTGAAACTTAGCGGTTTGGGCTTGAACTTTCTTTGCATTGTTTTTGCATTTTCTTATATTGTAAAATTGTTTTGGTGATTTGATAGAATTGTATTACAGTGGCCTTAGATGGTCACTGTGGTGAGAAGGACGAGAATCTTGTTTCTTGATCAGAAGGCTTGATTTATTCATATAAGATATATAATACATTATAACTATACTAAAAAGAATAAGAAGAGAGGTTGCAGAGAGCTGCTCAGCTAAGAATAGAATAGAAAGAAAAGAATAACAAAGTTCTGTGTCCAGGGAATCTGTCCCTGAGCTGCTCCTGTGATTGGCCTTTAATGGTACACATGGAAGATGAGCCAATCACAGGGGCACCTGCTACATTTCACAGCAGCTGATAACAATTGTTTACATTCTTCTTCTGGGGCTCTGCTTCCCAGAAGATGGACAAATGTGAAAGAAAGGATTTCTATGAAAAAATGGCTGTGACAGAATTGTATGTTCTACAGGTAAAGAAATTCCCTGTTCATTCCACACCAGCACTTGAGTGAAGTTTTGATTGGCAACAGATAACCACAATAATTTTCTCTGCACAGATGAGAAAATTACAAACACTTTTTCTTTTTAATTAAACTAAATTAAAAAGCTGACATGTCACAGACATCTTTTCATTAAAATCTTTTCTTTAGGATTTTTCCTGCTGAAGCTGAGAAGGAAAATGTAAACATTTCATTGTAATGAAATGTTTCATTACATTTCAGCAACAAATGTAAACAATGGTTATCTGCTGCTGTGGAATGCAACAGGTGGATTTGTAATTGGTCTCTGGTGGAAATTTGGATTTACTGACCACTCACGGCAGAGCTGTTCTTGCTTTCTGCCGGGACACAGCTCCTTTGTTATTCATTCCTTTTCTATTCCTAGCTTAGCTAGCCTTCTGAGAACTCTTTCTATTCTTTTTAGTATAGTCATAATGTAATATATATCATAAAATAATAAATCAAGCCTTGTGAACATGAGGTCAACATTCTCGCCTCTCTCTTCATCCTGCAACCCTTGTGACCACTGTCACACACCATTTCTCCCATACAAGCACTGAGGAAAGAAGCTGGGTTCCCAATGTCAGTTACCGCAATTTCTACATTATTGGAATATGAATCCCAATATTACCAGTTAGATTGTGCCTGAGCCAGTCTGACCCTCGCTGCTGAGCCAAAGGCGGCTTCTGTGGTGCATCACCCCAGAGACACCTTTAGCTTGCTGATGGTTTCAGCTGGGCACTAAACAAGTCCAGGCTTGTTAGGGACTCTGTTTACCTTAGGAAGAAGGCTTCAGGCGAAGGTGAGGACAAAGGAGGGATTCTGCTGGAAGGTTTAATATCCAGAGCTTTATTCCATGGTTACAGATGTCTGAATCTTGGGAAGAACTCCAACAGAATTCAGAGCACATGGCCGGACTCACCTTTTAAGCTCAGGGGGAGGGGAGGGGACAGGTGAGCCACCAACCAGGTGGGGGCGGCGGGGTCTCAAGGGACGAGGGACACCTAGACAGGCCAATGACCTCTGGGCCTGAGAGGCATCCTTTGAATTTGACCAACCACACGACGCCTTTGCTGGAATGTTAAGCCTGATTGACAGGACTCACTCAGCATGGGGGCAATGGGGAAGGGAGAGGCGTATAGGCACGCCTGGGAAGGGACCCGGGACCCGGAAGTCTAAAACAGGACATTACAACACACTACACCACTACATCATCCTGTTTCCCCATTATGGATTGGTATTTCAGGAATCTCTGTGGGGAGAGCCAATGCCCCTCCTTTACTTCCAGCACTGCAGACACTGTGTGGGACACCAGCACAGTCATCTTCTGGCCCAGGGTGAACTTGTGTGCTTCCTGGATGTTCACTGCCACTGCCACAACAGCTCTGGGGCGTCCTGGCCACCCCTTAGCTGCTGCATCCAGCTCCTTAGAGAGGTAGGGTGTCACAATACTACATGAAATGAATGACACTCACACACTGAGATGTTCAAGGCAAAAATGGCACATTTTTTTCTGGACCTCGATATTTATAAAATTCCAAAAGCATCCATGGATTGGAGGATGAAATTGCCACCTCTCCAACCACACTGGTCAAACCAGCATTCTATCAATTCTCTCCTCCTCCAGAAAGGACTGCAAAACAATCATTATTTACATGAAAAGTGTGTAAGAAACTCCATTACAAAAATGTAAACATCAGAAGGCTTAGAAGAACCTTCAAAGAACAGGGCGACATCTCATCCTTTTTCTGTTAAAAAAAAAAAAAAAGAGAAAGAAAAATTAATAATGTTAAAAGGAAAAATGAACAACATTCAGCGTCCACTCATGGAGGAATTATCGGAGTGATCACTCACACCATCTGTATCTGAGTCATCACTCAACGATTCATCCACTTGATGACTTTCAGTTTGGTCACGGTTTCCATTTTGCCCGTGTGCTGGATTCTGTCTCTGCAGTCGCAGGTCAGGACGAACACACCTCAAAGGTACCCAGCGTACCCCAGTATCTGTGGATACACAAGCATACCCACGCCCCGAAGGGATAAGGTCATAGAGACCTTGCCACTGTTTGGTGACTAAATTCCGCATCTGAACCTTCGCTTGAGGCTGACGTGTCTCGTCCAGAGCCTGCAACGAAAGGTGATGATTCAAAATGACGGATTTTTTGAGTTCTGTGGCACAGTAAGATGATTGATGGTGTACAAAGCTTTTGCCAACTGACTGTGTGGGGTTTTACCCTACATTCCCCATTTTTGTTTCTGAAGAACCCGCTTCAGAGTACCACAAGCATCTTCTACAGTAGCCTGACCAGTCGGAGCATGAGGGATACCAAACCTGTGTGACACACTCCACAACTGCAGGAACTGCCACATCTTCTGTGATGCATAAGCAGGACCATTGTCTCCTTCCACAAATCATACAGAGGAGACAGTTGTGTTTTGGTCAGTCCCAAGTACGGACGTAACCTAGTGGTGACACCTACCAATTTCTGGGCATCATTCAGTGCCTTCACCAAATGTACAAATTGCACCTCCTGGTGTCGGATTGTCTATTCCAGAATTTTGACCCCCAAATACTTCCAAGGAGGTTGTTGTTGAACTTTTTCTGGAGCCACCTGCAGCCCATGAGAATACAAAGCATTGAGCAACTGAGGCTTAATCCTCAGCAGCTCGTCCTGGATCCAGCCACTAAAATGTTGTCCATATAATGATACAGACGTGCATCAGAAAACTGCTTGTGAACTCCAGACAAGACACAGGCCACATACCATTGGCATATGGCCAGAGAATTTTGCATTCCTTGGCGCAAAACTTTCCATTGATATCGCTGTGTGGGCTCAGCATTGTTAATTGCTGGCACCGAGAAGGCAAATTTTGGTCTGTCATCAGGATGCAAAGGAATTGCAAAAAAC
>NW_026993625.1:0-11391 GCF_028769735.1 Zonotrichia leucophrys gambelii
TAAATGTTTTTATTATTTACTTTTTAAAATATTTTTATCTCTGGAAATAGAGATCTTCTCTTGCGGGTACTGGATTACATTTTTTTCTGCCTGAACTTTTTATGAAATTTCAGGTATTTTATAATTTATTTTAATATGGAGGTTTTTGTTTGATATTATTTTGAATAATTTAATTTTTTTATACTTTTATGTGCTATAAAGAAAAAGAGTTTTTTCTTTAGAGTTTATAAGAGGATTTTAGTTTCAAGATTAAGGTAGTTTTTCTTCTTTTTTATTGGGTAGTTATTTCTTCCTTTCTGACTTTGACAGTTTTATGGGGTTTTTTTAATGTTTCTATTTTGTTTTTTTCTTTTACTTGAGGGATGATTGAAGTATTAAAGGGTTAACATCTGACCCGCCAGTAAATTGTGGTGGCAGTTTTGGTTGGATTGTGTTAGGATTGGTTTTATGGTTGGTTTTTGAGTTTTTTTGTGTTTAGTTGTAGGGTTATTTTGTATGATTTGTAGGATGTAGGAGTTTTTGGTTTTAGTTGTGTTGGGGGGAGGGGCCATGGTGGTAAGATTTTAATAGCTGCGGCTAGCTTTGTTCTGGTTGGGGTTTTTTAGCCTCTTTTGTTTTCCCAGTCCCATCTCTCCCAGTCCCTTCACCCCTTTCCTTGACTCTGAGCCCCTGAACCTCCTTCCCAGCTCTGCCAGCTCTTCATGTCCCCCCTTTTCCTGGGCCTGTGGAACCCCCTGCATCACCAAACTCTCACTTTCAGCCCCCCAGCATCCCCAAATCTCCATGTCCCCCCGTTCTCCCCTCCCTCCAGTACCGGGAAGTGGCGCTGTCAGAGCCCAACCCGGGGGTCCCCAGTCCTTGATTGTGGGGGATGTGGATGGGACCCCCTGGGAGCACTAGGGCAGTGAGCGGGGCTGGATGGAGCCACAGAAAACAGCGATGGTGGGAGGACCTGAGCTGAGCTGAGCTATTGGACTTCCCGGAGCATAGATATTGGGATGGCAAGGGCTGGGATATAGAGATAACCAGAGCTGGGATATTGGGATAGCCAGAGCTGGGATACTGCGAGAGCCAGAGCTCTGATATCGGGATAGCCAGAGCTGAGATATTGAGATGGCCAGAGCTGGGATATTGGGATAGGCAGAGCTGGGATATTGAGAAATCAGGGCTGGGATATCAGGATAGCCAGAGCTGGGATATTGAGATGGCCAGAGCTGGGACATTGGCACAGCCAGAGATGAGGTATTGTGATAACCAGGGCTGGGATATTGGCACAGCCTGAGCCAGGATATTGGGATAGCCAGAACTGGGATATTGGGATGGCCAGAGCTGGGATATTGGGATAGCCAGAGCTGGGATACTGGGGTGGTCAGAGCTGGGATATTGGGATGGCCAGGGCTGGGATACTGGCACAGCCTGAGCCGGGATATTGGGATAGCCAGAACTGGGATATTGGGATGGCCAGAGCTGGGATATTGGGGTACCAAGGACTGGGATACAGGGATAGGTAGAGCTGGGATATTGAGAGAGCCAGAGCTGGGATGGCCAGATCTGGGATATTGGGATAGCCAGAGCCAGGATATTGGGATAGCCAGAGCTGGGATATTGGGATGGCCAGAGTGGGGATATTGGGATAGCCGGAACTGGGACATTGGGATGGCCAGAGCTGGGATATTGGGATAGCCAGGGCTGGGATATTGAGATAGCCAGGGCTGGGATATTGGGATAGCCAAAGCTGGGACATTGGGATAGCCAGAACTGGGACATTGGGATAGCCAGAGCTGGGATATTGGGATGGCCAGAGCTGGGATATTGGGATAGCCTGAGCCGGGATATTGGGATGGCTAGAGCTGGGATATTGGCATGGCCAGAGCTGGGATATTGGGATATCCAGGGCTGGGATATTGGGATATCCAGCCCTGGCTCAAGGACAGGACCCGGCCCGTGGCTGACAGTTCCCTGGAGACGGGGCGGGTACAACCAGAGTGGGGGGAGTGGGGGAAGCCGGGGCTGGGCTGGGATCTGTGAGAATGGAGGACTCTGAGGGGCTGGGATCTCTGGGGATGGAGGGGAATTGTGGGGCTGGGATGGGAATCCAAGTGGTTCCCTGGGGCTCAGACACAACTCCATGGATCCATTCTATCCTCTTTCCCAGGTCCCCACATGCTGCAAGTGGTTTCCAGCTGTGACCTTCTATCCAATGGAGTGTCCATGGATCCCACCGGTATGGCTACAACGGCTGGGATTTCATCTCCTTCCAGATGGGATTCAGGAGCTTTGCAGTGTCTGATGGTGCCACCTGGATCAGACAGAGGTGCTGGGAATCCAAAGGGATCATTGTGGAGCAGACGAAGCATTACCTGGGACACATGTGGGTGGAAATACATCAGATGGGGTTGGGTGGCTCTGGAGCACAAAGGTGGGTGTGGGAAGGGAAGGGCAATTCCTATGGGAATGGGGGATTCAGGAATGGGGGACTTGGGAATGCAGGAATTACCATGGAATTTCCATAGCCAGATCTCACTCTCATCCCAGTCAGGTGAGAATTCCATGGATGGTTCTTCCCCCTAACCCACTGCCATGGGAATTCAATGGGGAAATTATTTGAATGGATGACCAATGCAATGCCAGCAGTGCAGTGAGAAGTAATCCCTGCTGGGATTCCATGGGACATCAATCCCAATCCTTTGCCCAGGCCGGCTCTGCTGTGCCCGTGGCAGCACCAGGGGAGTGCCCTGTCCCTGCCCTGAGTCCAGCATGAGCCTTTCCTTGGCTGTTCTGTCCCTGCCCAGGGCAGGAGGGCACTGCCAGAGCAGCTTTGGTGGCCCTGGGCATCCAGCCGGGCTGCAGCCGTTGCAGGGGCTCCTGGGGAATGTTCCAGAGCAAAGCTGAAAGCAAACAACTGTTCCTGGAGGGGATTCTGTCCCTGGGCCTGTGCTGGGAGCCCAAGGGCAGCAGCCCAAAGTGCTGGAGCTCAGTGTCCCTCAGCCAGGCCATGTTCCCTGGCTGTGCCCTGTTCCTCGGCTGTCCCCTATTCCTCGGCTGTCCCCTGTCCCAGTCCCCTGTCCCTCAGCTCTGTGGGGTCAGAGGTGGCAGCAGGACCCGGGGCAGCCCTGGGGGAGAACAACCCTTAGCCCCAGCTGGGCCAGTTCCCCCAGTTCCCCCCAGGTCACTTCCAGCATGGGCCCTGTGGCTCCCAGTCACGCCCAGGATGCTCCCAGTCACTTCCAGTTGCACTCAATATGATCCCAGTATCATCATGGTCACTCCCAGTATGATCCCAGCATGGTCCCAGGTGTTCCCATTCACCTCTACTATAGTTCCAGGCACTCCCAGTATGGTTCCAGTCCCTCCTGGTATGATTCCAGTATGAACCCAGTCACTCTCAGTACAGTGCCATTTGCCCCCAGTATGGTCCCAGTCATTCTAAGTTACCCAGTATAATTCCAGTCACTTCCAGATACTCCCAGTATTCTTCGACTAACTACCTTTATGATTCCTCTGTGATCCTAGTCACTTCTGGTCTCTCCCAGTATATCCCAGTTGCCCCCAGTGTGTTTCCATTCATTCCCAGTAGCTCCCAGTCACCTCCAGCATGGTTCCAGTCACTTCCTGTATATCCTGGTTGCCCCAGCATGATCCCAGTTGCCCACAGCCTTTGCCTAGTCACTACCAGTATCATCCCAGAATGACCACAGTCACCGTCAGCATGGTGCCATTTCCTCCCAGTCTGATCCCAGTTGCTCTCAGTGGCCCCTAGCATAGACCCAGTCACTCAAGTATGATCCCAGTATGAGTCCACTCTGATCCCAGTCTCCCCCAGCATGGGCCCAGTCAATCCCAGTTGCCACCAGTGTAGACTCAGTCACTGCCAGTTGCTCCAGGCACCCATGGCCGAGATTGGGCTCCACCTCAAAATTCCCTAAATCCAAAGACAGCTCCCAGACAAAATCTGCCATTGCTGACAAGTCTGGCTGGCCTTGGCCTAGTGAGGCTCTCACCTGCCTTCCAAACACTGGGGCTCTGTACTATGGGAAAGAACTGTCCTTCTCATCAAGGTGCCCATGGCCAAATTTGGGTTCCACCTCCAACATTCCCTGTTGTGACAGACTGGAGGAGATTGTTGGCTCAAAACATTTTGTGTGTGAGGGAGGAAGGGGCAGGTCCAGCCCTGCCCTGCCCTGGAACCCCAGCCCAGCCCTGCCCTGGAACCCCAATCCCCCCAGAGCCTCTATCCCAGCCCAGCAGTGGCTGCCAGTCCCTGGCACAGCACAGGCAATGCTCCACAGCCACCTCTGCAGCCCCAGCCCAGCTCCTGAGGGACCAAATGAGCCCAAGGCCCACCTGTGGGAAGGGCCCAGGAAGACCAAGGGCTATTTAAGGCTGCTCCCAAGGTAAGCACACATCTTGACCCTACCTCGTCTTGGAATTTCTATCTAAGCAGTGCTGGAATGCAGGAGTTGGTAGCTGCGTGTGTGCTTCTCTGTATCCTATTTGTCTTTCTCTCTAATTCCCTCTTCTTGCAAATTTTGAGTAACTTAAAATTGAACAGGCTTAGAGTTTGAGAAGTTGAATGGGCCAAATTCATGCTTTGACAAGTGGTTTTTTATTTTTTGATTGAATGTCCTATTAAACCTTTTGCCAAAGCTTCTCTGATTTTCTAAAGTTGCTAGTAAAGGCTGTGTTGTTGTTTTGAGCTCCTGAGAATCTCTTGTTAGTATTTCTCCAGGGAGTCCAGCTCAGAGGACACAAACAACTCGAATTCCTTTTAAATGTCTCCTTGAGAGAGTTGTTTGGGGAATGGGGGTTAGGGCTTGTTGTGCCCTGCTTGGCACAGCCCAGGCAGGGCTTTCCCAGCCACATTCCACACTCCATTTCCCAGCTGGAGCCGCTGGTGCCTCTGAGTTGTGCTGCCCCAGCCCCAGGGACGCTCTCCTTGTCTGCCCATTCCCCCACGGTCTCTGGGCAGGGATGGCCTCAGTGGGGGCTGCTGACATCCTCAGCACCTTGGAGGCTGCTGCTGAATTTTCCTGCTCCAGAGGCTTGTTCAGCCTTCAGCTCTTCAGTGCAGGAATTCAGTGTCCCAGGGCTCATTAACATTGAGAACACCTTAACAACCAAAGCCTCTGGGAATAATTTGATTTAATTTCCAAATCTTTTATGGTTAAGTAGATCTCAGTAGTGTATTCAAAGTGAATACACGATATTTAAAAAGACAGCGAGAATAGATTTTTAGGTCTTGTTTAGTTTTGTTTTCCTGCTCATAAATTGATATATGCAGTCTCCAATTGACACTGAATCCAAGTACCTCCTCATGCAGTTTGAATAGATATGAAAATCAAGACCCTTCATGGCTGACAATCAATCAGACTCTGTCCCTACCCCCACCCCACCATTTCCCCCATCCAAGCCCTGGCAGTCAGAGCAGCCTTGTGCAAATCTGAGCTCCCTCCAGCCCAGGCTGCACCTGCAGCTTTCATCTCCTTGGCTCCAACTCCCACCTGCTTTCCTTGGAGAAGGAGCTGCCCAAGACACAGAGGGATGTTCATTTCTTGTCAGCCAACAAAGCCAAGGGAAGGCTCAGCTCCATCAAATGCAAAAGTCATTCTTCTCCCTGACTCTGCCCTGCACTTGAGCCCCACAGCCTGTCCTGTTTCCTTCATCCCTGCATTGCCAGGGACTCTCTGGGATCAGGGAGCTCTGCTCTGGCTATGGAGGGAGGTCCAAGTGCAGCCCTGGAGTGGGAACCACAACTCATCAGTTTTATGTCCTTTGCGGGGCAAGAACTGCTGAAACTCAAAGTCACAGAAAGTTTCTCTTCATGGCCAACAGACCATAATTTAACAGGACACAATTTAATATCAAATAACGCTCTTCCCTGAGCTATGTGCAATATCCCAGAAGCACCTGATGAGTCCACCATCCACAGGTGATTTCCATACTAATAATAATTTCTGACAAATGGGGCTCTGTGATGGATATAAACACAATTAAGTTTTTGTATCAGGATACTTGTCCTGGAGTGGGGGCAAAACAGCTCAAACAATTCCTGATTTGCAAAGCTGCCAGTGGTGGATAGAAAAAGGGGTCAGGCTGCTCTTGGTGTTGACGAAATGCTGAAACCAGCCTGACTCATTTCATCTCCTCATGCCCTGGCTGATCTCCCCTCTTTCCCCTTCCACCCATTGGCTTTTGTCTCCCACCAGCCCCCAGTGAAGAGCCTGGCTCTGTGTTCTCCATCCCTTCCTCACTGGCACTGCCAGCCTGGCATGAGGAGCCCCTCAGCCTTCCCTGCTCCGGGCTGGACCAGCCCAGCTCCCTCAGCCTCTGCTCACAGCCCAAGGGCTCCAGCCCCACCTTGGAGGCCCTTCCCAGACCCTGCTCCAGCTGCCAGACATCTTTCCTGCCCTGGGGACCCAACCCAGGCCACAGTGACCTGGATAATCCCTGTCCTTGATGTCCTGGTCACACAGCCCTGGCCCCTTGTCCCCTGTCAGGCTCTGGGGTGCATCCTGTGGAACATCCTTTGGTGGAGGCTGTGGCTCCAGGTGGGCCGGGGGGATCCCGGGGGACAGGGACCCCACTGGGCATGAAAAGCATTGGACTTGTTGGGAGAAGCTGTGAGGGGGAGCTGGGGCAGAGTGACCAACCCAGTGACCTGACACAGCCCTGCTGGGATGTCACACAGCCCCTCTGGGATGTCACAGCCTGCTCTGTGAGGTCACAGACTGCTGCTCTATGATGTCACAGACCATTCTCTAATGTCACACAGCTGGTGTCTGATGTCACAGCCAACTCTGTGATGTCAGACCTCTGACTGGTGGTGTCACAGTTGGATCTGTGATGTCACAGACCCAATCTGTGATGTCATAGCTGATCAAAGACCTCACATGACCCACTCTGTGATGTCATAGCCGACCCTGTCACCTCATGTTACCAGATGACAAATTGTCTCCACCAGGTGAGCTGACACCTGGAGCTTGTTTTCCACAACCCCAGGCCTGTGGACAGTGCCCATTGTGTGAGAAGGGGAACTGGAAGTTCAGCAGCCTCAGTGTCCTGCCAGCTCAGCCAGGCCCACGGGAACATTGGGGTTCACGACCAACTGGGACCACTACAGAGACCCCCTGGAAAGAACAGTCACTCCTGGGATGGATCCAGAATGTTGTGGCCAGCAGGAGCAGGGCAGGGATTCTTCCCCTGTCCTTGGGGGCACTGGCTGGTCCAGCACCTCGAGTGCTGTGTCCAGTTCTGGCCCTTCGAGTTTAAGAAGGACATGGAGGGCCTGGAGCGTGTCCAGAGAAGGGCAACAAGGCTCGAGAGAGGTCTGGAACACAAGTTCTGTGAGGAGTGGCTGAGGGAGCTGCTGGGGTTGTTTATCCTGGAGAAGAGGAGGCCCAGGGAGACAAGGCAGTGTCAGGGCACAGGTTGGACTTGATGATCTCCATGGCCTGTTCCACCCCTTGCTGATTCTGGGATTCTCTGTAACCACCCTTGGAGCAGTTGCAGGATGAGCCCTGGGCCTCCTCTTCAGGAGCTCCAGCAGCCCAGGTCCCTCAGCTTCTCCTGCCAGCACCAAAGCCCATCCTGTCAGTCCTGCAGAGCCTCTGCAGCTCCTCCTCACTGCCCAGAACAGGGAGCCCCAGAGCCAGACACAGCAGCCCAGATGGGCCCCCCTGGCCTGGGGTGCCTCTGGCAAGGGAGCAGCAGGAGGCACTGCAGGAGCCTGCAGACAATTCCTGCAGCACTTGCAGGATGATCCTGCTGCCCAAGAGACGTTCCCATGGTGCCAAGTCAGGAACTGCAATGGGAAGTGGGGCCAGAGACGAAAGGGCAAACAGGGATGGACTGTTTGCAGGGGTGGGAACAGGGGTGGGAAATAGGAAGAAATTCGTATTAGGAAGAGGAAAGAAAGCAAAGGTGAAGCCAAGGAAATGCTCAAGGCAGTTTGGGGGTGGCTGCCAGGCAGCCCTGGCTCTGAGCAACAGCGTCTGCAGTGGGACAGGAAACTCCCAGCTGATAGGAACAAACTTTCTGGCTGACTGCAGAGGCCAGGACAAAGCTGAGTGGTTTCCCTGGTGTCCCCCAGCCCTTGCTGGCCCCAGGGGCTGATGGCATTTGTGCTCCCTCAGGTTCATGTCCCCACAGCAACAGCATGGGGGTGCTCCCCCTGCTCTGTGCAATGCAAACAGGGGCTGCTGAGCCAGTGCTGCTGTGTCTGTGCGTGCAAGGATGGGGCACCTGTGTGAGCTGGGGGAGAGGCCAGGGCTGCAGAGGGCGGATGTTGTTGGCAGCTCCATGAGGACGCTCTGGGACGCTGCCCTGGGCTTTGCAGCGCACTGGGGATGGATCAGCCCCTGCTCTGCTGCTCCTTCCCGTCTGCCCCAGGGCCCTTGCAGAGCCCCAGCCATGCTGTTTGCCCCCAGCCTGCCCACGGCCAGCCTGGGGCTGCTCACGGGGCTTTTCTGTGCTGAGCATTGGCCTGGGTGTGTTCTTGAGAGAGCCTGGGCAAGGAGCCTGGAGCCCCCAGGCCCTGGGCTGAGGCGTCAGCGCTGCCCCAGCAGTGCCCATGGCCTGTCCCTGCTGCAGCCCTGGCACTGCCACCCCCAGGGCTGTGCCCGGCCCCAAGAGCACTCAGGCCCTGCAGCAACACCAGGGCCACCAGGGCAACGGGGCAGGGCCACGGCAGCAGCACTGGCAACACCAAGTGCTGCTGCTGCTGGGCACAGCTGCTGGGCCAGCACTGATCTGCCCCCGGCTCTGCACACAGACATTGCTGCTGCAGCTCCAGAGAAGGCAACAAAAGAGCATCTCTGCAGAAAACTCTGCTGGGAGATCCTTTAGTTCCTTAAAGTCACCGAGAGCACAGCCCCTCGTTGACACAGTCTGTGGCCACAGGGAACGTGGAGAGAAACAAAATGAGAAATTGCACAAACAATGACATTTCTTTGTAGATAATATGAAAAAACAAAATAAGGGATAAAATACTCCACAACCAAACCAACAAGAAGTATCAAGGATGAGTTTTATTAAAAGTCATTTGCAGAAATTGGCCAGCAGTTTAATGTTTCTGAAACCATCCAGTCATCAGTCTCCACACTGCAGCCTTGAGCTCCTGGTTTCTCAGGCTGTAGATGAAAGGGTTCAGGGCTGGAGGCACCACCGAGTACAGAATTGATAGGGCCAGATCAAGGGATGGGTAGGACATGGAGGGGGGCTTCAAGTAGGTAAATATGCCAGTACTGACTGACAGAGAGACCGCAGCCAGGTGAGGGAGGCAGGTGGAAAAGGCTTTGTGCCGTCCCTGCTCAGAGGGGATCCTCAGCACGGCCCTGAAGATCTGCACATAGGAGAAAACAATGAACACAAAACAACCAAAACCTAAACAGGCACTAACAGCAATGAGCCCAAGTTCCCTGAGAAAGCTGGAGTGTGAGCAGGAGAGCTTGAAGATCTGTGGGATTTCACAGAGGAACTGGCCCAGGGCATTGCCATGGCACAGGGGCAGGGAAAATGTATTGGCCGTGTGCATGACAGCATTGAGAAAGGCGCTGGCCCAGGCAGCTGCTGCCATGTGGGCACAAGCTCTGCTGCCCAGGAGGGTCCCGTAGTGCAGGGGTTTGCAGATGGACACGTAGCGGTCGTAGCACATGATGGTCAGCAGGGAAAACTCTGCTGCAATAAAGAAGAGAAAGGAAAAGAGCTGTGCAGCACATCCTGTGTAGGAGATGTTGCTGGTGTCCCAGAGGGAATTGTGCATGGCTTTGGGGACAGTGGTGCAGATGAATCCCAGGTCGCTGAGGGCCAGGTTGAGCAGGAAGAAGAACATGGGCGTGTGCAGGTGATGGCTGCAGGCTACGGCGCTGATGATGAGGCCGTTGCCCAGGAGGGCAGCCAGGGAGATGCCCAGCAAGAGGCAGAAGTGCAGGAGCTGCAGCTGCTGCGTGTCTGCCAATGCCAGCAGGAGGAAGTGCCTGATGGAGCTGCTGTTGGACATTTGAGCTGTCTTGGCATGGCGATATGTAAAGAAATTATTCATGAAATATTTTTGTTTGAGACGACTTTAAATATCCCAGCACAGCTTGGGGGCGCTTTCCCGCCACTGCCTGCCCAGGGCTCTGCTGCCTGGAGCTGTCCCTGCCAGCAGCTGCTTCCCTGTGTCCAGGGCTGGGCCCTGCCAGTGCTGCCAGAGCCCAGACCAGCCCTGGGGGCTCAGCTCTGCCCTGCAGATCCCTCCCAGCTCAGGCACTGCCCAGGGGCAGCTCTGGCTCTTCAAGCTCTGATGGCAACGTCAGAGCAACCCTGAGGAGGCTGGAAAAGTGACAATGATTCTCCCTGGGATGGGCACTGTGATGATTTCTGTCACTGCCTGATTTGTTTAGATCAGAAATTTTTTTTTTTTTTTTTGGCCTCAAGCTGAACTGAAATGAATATCTACGTTCAATTTCCCATTCAGGTAACCCACAACAATAGATTAAAAAAGCAGGACTTCCCCTTTCCTGCAGCCCCTGCCTTGCTGTGCTTCCTGTATAATCTTGGAAATGTTCTGCAGTTAAATGCCATGCTGGGAGCAGTCCTGAACAATGCAGCATCCTCCCCACACAAGGAGAACACTTCCAAGCCTTACCAGCTGTCTCCTCCAACCCAGATCTTGTCCCCCAGTGCTGGGAGCAGCTGCCAGGGCTGGCTGAGAGCTGTCCCTGCCAGGCAGCAGAGTCCCTGCCCCAGCACAGCGCCCTGGGCTCGGCAGGACAGCCCTGGGCACCCCTGGCTGCTGTGCACAAGAGACAATCAGAGAATGTACTCACAGAGTCTGTAGGCATTGGGATGTTCCAGCTTTAGCAGATGGCTCCAGGAGCTGCAGCTGCATTGTCCTGCAGCCAGAGGTTCCTGTGCCAAGGGCTGGCAGTGATTCTGCCCCAGGCACTTCTCAGCACCTTCCCAGTCCTGACTGATTGAAGCTCTCTGTGCCTCTGTGCTGTGCCTGGGGTGGCTGCAGGCAGTGCCCCAGCCCTGCTGGGCTGGCAGAAAAGCTGCTCATCAAGAGAAATGTGCTTTTGAAGCTTTTCTTGGTTACCAGGAGCTGCCTCTGTGCCAGGAGCCCAGCCCAGCTCAGCAGCACAGACACAGCACAAGGACTTTAATGAGCCTCTGGGGCTTTATGCTCAGGCCCTGAACATCAGTCCCTGAGAGGGAGCTGAAGAAACCTCTTCAGAACTCCAAGTCAGAATTCAACTTCAAAGTTTCTTGGACTTTTAATGGGTCCCAGTGAGGGACATGACTGAGAAAGTGTCCCCAGGCCCCAGGCAGAGCAGAGAACTGGAAGCAGTGATGACAGGTGGGGACAAAGAGAAGCCAAGTCTTGGTGCCCTGGGGCACAGCAGGGTCTGT
>NW_026993626.1:0-11385 GCF_028769735.1 Zonotrichia leucophrys gambelii
GGACAGAGCATGCAGGATCAGCTCTTTCCAGAACTCCAGCAGCGCAGCCAGCTGAGATCTGACAGACGAGGCCGAGTCCTCCATGCCCAGCTAAGCTGATCTTGCAGCCTTTGGATGGTGGAATATTGCCCACACTGTACTGCTCAGAGGATATGCAGTGTTTCAAGTGCCAGCTGTGACACGTGTGAAATACAAAGCTGTGTTTCGTGTCAGGTACAAACAGGCCATGTGTCTATTTGTGTTAGCGATATGTGTGGAGACCGACAGTGGGACAGTTGCGAATTCTAATAATACCTGAGGAAAGTAAAGCATGGAAGAAGTCCTTTGAATCTATCTTTTGTTTGCAATTAACCTTGGTTGATTGAGGAGCATTTGAATTAAAGTATTAAGGATGTTGCTCTTAGCTTGTAGTTAAGGCTTAAAGAGTTCTGCAGTAATAATCTTTTGAAGTGGAATTTTAGAATATTGCTTGTGTCCTTGAAACTATAGGTTTGGAGTATATATAAAGGAAATATGCTTATCTCACGCCTTAACAAAAAAGAGAAGAGCAGCTTGAGAAAGGAAGATGAACATCAACTCGAGGATTTACATTTTCGACCAAGGGAAGCTCGACATCACTGTTAGATTTATAGTCTCTGTAATCAAAAGGTGGAGCCACATCTGGGGAGCTGGACTCCACCAGATGGGATTCATCTTCTTTCAGAAACTGGACCATCATCATATGGGGATATTACTTTTTGGGATACAGCCTGAGAAAAACTAAATCACAATAGTGTATAGAATTGCCACAGAAAAATTGGGAATAGAAACTGCTTATGAGTAAAAATTGGAACAGAAACTGTTGAGAAAGCTGATGAGTACTCCTGTAAATACCTGTAAGACTCAACTATCGGTGTGCAGTTGGAGGGAAAGCTTCCCTCATTGTACCCAGTGCTGTATTGTGCATACTTTACTATATAAAATAATAAATTGATTGCTGCTTGAATATTGGCCTAGTCAAGCTTCTCATTTATAACAGGGGCAGGGCAGGGACACCGTGGGACAGCCTGGGCTGCACAGGGCACAGGGATGGGCAGCAGCTGCAAGACAGCCCTGCCAGAGCCAACTTGGGCAGCACTTTGGCCATGGCTGCTGGGCCTGGGCCTGAGGCAGGAGCAGGAGACAAGTGACCCTTGCAGGGCTGGGGCCTCATTGCCTCCTTGTCCCTGCTCAGCAGCCTGGCAGGGGCCGCCCCATGCTCCTGCCCTTGCCATTGCACATCCCCACATGCCAGTGCCCATCCCGGGAAGAGCCCTGAGTGAGGACAGAGGGACAGGATCTGCGTGGCCAGGGGCTGGGGCTCAGGCCTTGGCCCTTTGCATTCCTCAAACACATCCAGCTTTGCTCAGCACCAGAGACACCTTTGCCTTGTTTGTCCCCAGCTGTCATCACTGCCTCCAATGTTCTGCTCTAACTGGAACCTGGGGACACTTTCCCAGTTGTGTCCATCTGTGGGACTCATTAAAACTTCATGAAACTTCAGAGTTTCATTTTAAATTTGAGTTCTTGAGAAGTTTTTGAGCACTCTCTCAGGGACTGAGTTTGATGTAAACAACACCAAATCCCCAAGAGGCTCATTAAAGGCCTTGTGCTGTGTCTGTGCTGGTGAGCTTTAAAGGAACAGCTCTTCCCAGGGCCAGCTCCTCTCCCAGCCCAGCAGCGCTGAGGGCTCTGCCTGCAGGCACTGAGGGGACAGGAGCCAGGCAGAGACAGGCTGAAGGCAATCAGGATTGGGAAGACATTGAGCTGAGACTTCACTTGGGGAAAGATCTTCACAGCCCTGTGCATGGTGAGTGTGTGGGTGCAGGGCAACATCCCCTGTGCTCCTGGAGGGATCTCCTGAAGCCAGCACACCCCACAGCCTGGGGGATGTGTCAGGAGGACTCTCCCAGTTTCTCTGTGGCACAGGAGGAGGAGGAGGAGGAGGATGTGCTGCAGAGCGGGGCTGCCCTGGGCACCGTCAGAGGGACAGGGCAGGACGGCTCCTGCTGCCAGGGACGGCTGCAGGGGCTGAGCTGGGGCTGCAGCCAGGGCTGCTCAGAGCTCCAGCTCATGCCCAGCTCATTTCTCAGGGGCTTTTCATGAGCTCATTCAGGGAAGGAGTTTCTTGCTTTGGTCTATTCTTTCCCAAATCTGTGCTCCCACTTTTCCCTGCCGCAGCTTGGTGGCAATGGAAACTCAGCTGTACAGGGCAGAGCAGGGGCTGAGGCTCTGAAACCATTCCTGGGATTCCTGGGAACCTCAGCAAGTGCCTGCACCTGCCCAGCCTCCAGATCCATGCAGCATCTCCTTTCCATGGTGCCCGGGCTGGGGGAACTGTTCTTTAATCCCTGCAGGGCCGAGCAGCTGCAGGGCAGGGCTGGCCCAGGGGCTGGGCTGGGCTCTGGCAGCTCTGGCAGGGAAGGAGCCCGGGGCCACAGGAGCAGCTGGGGCTGGGACAGCTCCAGCAGCAGCGCCGTGGGCAGGGAGGGAGGGAGGCAGTGCTGAGGGAAGCCCTGCTGCAGGGCAGATGTGGCACCTGCCGGGCCTGCCCTGCAGGGCAGACACTGCCCTGAGCAGCACAGCTCTTGTGTCCCCTTGCAGCCAGCACAGCCCTCAGCCCGGGGGCTCGGGGCCCTCAGTCCCTCCTGGGCCGGCAGAGCAGCCCCAGAGATGAAGGGCATCTCTGCGGCCATGTGCCCATTCCCTGCTGACCAGGGCCTGAGGGCCACTGTCCTGCCCTGCTGCTGCCTGGCAGGGGCTGGGCAGGGCTGGCCAGGGAAAGGCTTTTCCTCAGGCCCGGCTCTCTCTCTCTCCTTGCCTTGCCCAGGTGCTGCTGGCATTGCTGAGGGGCTCTCTGCAATGGCAGTTCCAGCTGCAGGGCCAGGCCCAGCCCTTGGGCTCCTCCTGTGCAGGCTGAGCACAGCAATGGGGTGTCCCAGCTCCCTGTGCCCGGGCAGCTCTGGGCAGGGCAGCCTGGGAGGCTGGCAATGAGCCCACTCTCCTGACTCTGGAAAAGGCAGGAGCCACTTTGTGTGCCAGGGATCCCTCTGCTCTTGGCTGTGTCTCCTGGCTGTCGAGGGTAACACAGCATTTGATTTCAGAAAGGTGCAAGTGCAGGGCAGCTGGAACAGGAGAGAGGGACAGAGCAGCTCCCCTCAGTCTGCACTAAGCCTCAGACAATCCTCCTGCCTCCCTGGACTCTCTGTTCTCCCCAGATGCAGCAGAATCGCTTGTTCTGCCTTCTGTTATCCCCATCCCTTCACCCAGGCAGCTCTTCTGCCATAGGGGAACATTCTTTATCCAAGTCCCAACACCAGGACTGGCCCCCGCCCTCACTGTTCCCCTGCACTGACTGAGGGTCAAGGCTGACTCCCAGGATTCCTTCAGGCCAAGGTCCAGCTCCTCACACAACATTGGCCAGCAGCAATCAGGGCTCCAGCAACAAAGGTGAAGGAAGATCTCTGAGACACAGATGGGGGGAGGTGTTTAGTGGCAAGAAAGGGTCTATGTGAAAGGGCTTTGACTCTTCTGTGAGAAACCTCCCCCCAGTTATCCCTTTATTTGCTCCTTCTGCAAGTTTATATGTGTGCACACACAGCACAAAATGTCCAACAGCAGCTCCATCAGGCACTTCCTCCTGCTGGCATTGGCAGACACGCGGCAGCTGCAGCTCCTGCACTTCTGCCTCTTGCTGGGCATCTCCCTGGCTGCCCTCCTGGGCAACGGCCTCATCATCAGCGCCGTAGCCTGCGGCCACCACCTGCACACGCCCATGTTCTTCTTCCTGCTCAACCTGGCCCTCAGCGACCTGGGCTCCATCTGCACCACTGTCCCCAAAGCCATGCACAATTCCCTCTGGGACACCAGGGACATCTCCTACACTGGATGTGCTGCACAGCTCTTTTTCGTTGTCTTCTTCATTGGAGCAGAGTATTTCCTCCTGACCATCATGTGCTATGACCGCTACGTGTCCATCTGCAAACCCCTGCACTACGGGACCCTCCTGGGCAGCAGAGCTTGTGCCCACATGGCAGCAGCTGCCTGGGCCAGTGCCTTTCTCAATGCTCTCATGCACACAGCCAATACATTTTCCCTGCCCTTGTGCCATGGCAATGCCCTGGGCCAGTTCTTCTGTGAAATCCCTCAGATCCTCAAGCTCTCCTGCTCCAAATCCTACCAGAGGGAGGTTGGACTCATTGCAGTTAGTGCCTGTTTGCTATTTGGTTGTTTTGTGTTCATTGTTTTTTCCTATGTGCAGATCTTCAGGGCTGTGCTGAGGATCCCCTCTGAGCAGGGACAGCACAAAGCCTTTTCCACCTGCCTCCCTCACATGGCAGTGGTCTGTCTGTTTGTCACCATCAGCCCAATTTACCACCTGAAGCCCCCCTCCATGTCCTCCCCATCCCTGGATCTGGCCCTGTCAGTTCTGTACTCGGTGGTGCCTCCAGCCCTGAACCCTCTCATCTACAGCCTGAGGAACCAGGAGCTCAAGGCTTCTGTGAGGAGACTGCTGACTGGATGCTTTCGGAAACATTAAACTGCAGGGTAATTTCTGCCAATCACTTGTAATAAAAGTCGTCTTTAATACTTCTTGATGGTTTCATTTGGAGGGTTTACTTTTTTTCATATTGTCCACAAATAAATGTCAATGTTTGTGCCATTTCTCATTTTGTTCCTCTCCACCTTCCTTATGGACACAGACTGTATCAATGAGGGGCGGCGCTCTCAGTGGCTTTAAAGGAACTAAATCATCTGCCAGCAGAGTTTTCTGCAGAGATGCCCTTTTGTTGCCTTCTCTGGAGCTGCAGCAGCAATGTCTGTGTGCAGAGCTGGGGGCAGATCAGTGCTGGCCCAGCAGCTGTGCCCAGCAGCAGCAGCACTTGGTGTTGCCAGTGCTGCTGCCGTGGCCCTGCCCCGCTGCCCTGGTGGCCCTGGTGTTGCTGCAGGGCCTGAGTGCTCTCGGGGCCGGGCACAGCCCTGGGGGTGGCAGTGCCGGGGCTGCAGCAGGGACAGGCCATGGGCACTGCTGGGGCAGCGCTGACGCCTCAGCCCAGGGCCTGGGGGCTCCAGGCTCCGTGCCCAGGCTCTCTCAAGAACACACCCAGGCCAATGCTCAGCACAGAAAAGCCCTGTGAGCAGCCCCAGGCTGGCCGTGGGCAGGCTGGGGGCAAACAGCATGGCTGGGGCTCTGCAAGGGCCCTGGGGCAGACGGGAAGGAGCAGCAGAGCAGGGGCTGATCCATCCCCAGTGCGCTGGACAGCCCAGGGCAGCGTCCCAGAGCGTCCTGATGGAGCTGCCAACAACATCCCCCCTCTGCAGCCCTGGCCTCTCCCCCAGCTCACACAGGTGCCCCATCCTTGCAGGCACAGACACGCCAGCACTGGCTCAGCAGCCCCTGTTTGCATTGCACACAGCAGGGGGAGCACCCCCATGCTGTTGGTGTGGGGACATGAACCTGAGGGAGCACAAATGCCATCAGCCCCTGGGGCCAGCAAGGGCTGGGGGACAGCAGGGAAACCACTCAGCTTTGTCCTGGCCTCTGCAGTCAGCCAGAAAGTTTGTTCCCATCAGCTGGGAGTTTCCTGTCCCACTGCAGACTCTGTTGCTCAGAGCCAGGGCAGTCTGGCAGCCACCCCCAAACTGCCCCAGACATTTCCTTGGCTTCACCTTTGCTTTCTCTCCTCTTTCCTGGTCTTTCCCTTCCCTGTCCCCTCCCATGCACACAGCCCATCCCTGTTCTCTCCCCTGCAAACAGCCCATCCCTTTTTTCCCTTCCCTCTCTGGCCCCACTCCCCATTGCAGTTCCTGACTTGGCACCATGTGAACGTCACTTGGGCAGCCAGGATCATCCTACAAGTGCTGCAGGAATTGTCTGCAGGCTCCTGCAGTGCCTGGTGATGCTCCCTTGCAAGAGGCACCCCAGGCCTGATGACCTGCGGATTCCTTCTGCCACCTGCGGAGCCGTGGGTCATCCCCCAGCCAAAAATCAACGTCTGGCGTGCCTTGGCCCAATCATTAGGACAGGACAGTATATGCCTCGACACCGGCGCAGCAGAGGACCCGATGTCGTCTTGCCTTGTGGGGATCCCTTTCTCCCCAGGCGAGTTCCCCCTTGCCTTCCAGTCTGCCCTTTCCCCCGTTTTGGCCCAGAGCCTAACTTTCCTCCCCGGTTTTGAACCCAGTAATGCCTGGAGAAGCGGAGTAGCTAGGCTCAGTCCTGCGCCCTCCGAGCCCACAGAACTGCATCTACTCGGTTCCGCCAACTCCTCAATTTGTTTTCAGTTTGAATATAGTTATGCCCCCATATATAAGGGCAGTGAGGTGGTCCGGCAGACAAAGAAACAATATCAAGCGAGCCAGTGGTGCCGCGCTGTTCTAAAAATCATGGGCCCCACCTCTACCAAGCGGACCCCTTACGCCCTTCCCAGGGGGGTGTTCTTGATTTGTGGCGATCGAGCGTGGGTAGGCATCCCCTCTGGTCTGATCAGAGGGCCGTGCACATTTGGCCGGCTGACGCTGTTTACCCCCAACATCACCCAAATTATCAATTGGAAAAGGAATAACATCACATCCGAATTGGCCAGATCTAAAAGAGATCTTAAAGATCTCACTGAAGATTGTGATGATAAAGTTACCCATTGGTCTCATTCTAAATCCGTCGCCTTTACCATTTTATTGCCATGGTTATCGGTGGCGAAATCTCTGGGTGAATTGGGCCGCCTGGAGTGTTGGGTGGTTAAACAAGCCAATTATATTTCAGCCGCGTTATACGACCTCCTTAAGGACGAGGAAATTACAAGGAAGGCAACGCTCCAAAACAGAGCAGCAATAGATTTTCTACTACTGCTCCATCACCATCACTGTGAGGAGTTTGAGGGCCTCTGCTGTCTGAACCTGTCCTCTCGGGCCGAGGACGCCAGACACTCCATCAAAAAACTCCAAGACCTCGTCCATCAGGTCAGGCAAGAGACATCAGACTGGCTGGGGGACATATTCAAGGGTTGGGGCCTTAGCGGGTGGGCCAGTTCGGTGTTAGAATCAGTTTGTAAAGTGGTTTTGAGCTTGATTGTATTTTGCATTTTGATCGTACTGATCCGTAGTTTGATCAAAGGACTAATAGCTAAAGCCACCTCAACGACTGTCAATCATGCCGCACTTCCTCTGGAGGAACATTTCGAGCTGAAGGACCTCTCCTCAGAAGCCGGAGGAGATTCAGATGAAGAGGGATCCACAGAGCTGCCTCAAGAACGTAAGTGGGCTAGCGAACTCCAGCTCGAAGAAAGCGAAGATTGGCAGGACAAGCCGCAGACACCTTCCTTTTGAGTTGCATAGAAAATTTTAATTTTATTTGATAAGAAACGGGGAGATGCTGTGGTGTGTTCTTAAGTTCGTTAGTTTGCTCCCCCCATTTTCTGTATTACTTCCTGCTGCTACCCTGCCAGTTATGTTGCTATGGAAATGAAACTGCTCCTCCCTTGGTTTCTCTTATAAAGTGAAAGTTGTTTCCTCCTTGGGGTCAGTCAATCACTCCTTTTCTCCTCCCAGGTTTCGAGAATTTTCTTTTCTCTGGGAGGTATGGTTGGCTGTAGCCCCGGAGCCCCTCCTATGATTTATAACAGTTGGCTACTTTAGTATATCAGTTATGTTTCGTACCTCCAAATATGTATTTCTATTGGATAGCCGGGTTTCCCTGCCTTCTTCCCCCCTTTTCCCTTAAAACCCTCTCCTGCCCCTTGTTCGGGGCCATTTGCTGGGTGTTTCCCCTCCTTGTTGGTTCTTCTGTAATAAACCGACAGTTTACCCCCAGCAAGTGGTCGCCTCCTAATTCGTCTCTCACCGCGCTGCTCCGAGCTATCCCCCAGCTCAGTCCGAGGCCAAAAGACGCCGAGGGGGGCTGTTTTCTGATGCGCAGGAGCCCTGGCCTTCGCCCCTCACCAGATAGCCGGATTCCAGGGCCGTTCACGCCCCCGCGCACAGAAAGAAATGTAGAAAGATGAAAGCTCAATTAGAGCTTCACCTGGCCACTTCTGCAAAAAGTAGTAAAGGAAAGCTTTTATAAATAAATTAATAGCAAAAGGAGGAATTAGGACAGCCCCTACTCAATAGTGGATGCACTGGGGAATAGAGTAACTACAGATAAGAAAAAGGCTGAGCTGCTTCACACCTTGTGTATCTTAATTTTCAAGAATAAGTCAAGTTTTCCTCAGGACAAGCATCCTCCTGAGCTGTAGATGGCACAGGGAGCAGAATAGACCCATGTAATCCAGGAGAAAGACGCTGGGGACCTGCTGAGCCCCTCAGATGCTCACAGGTGTCTCTGGGAGCAGATGGGATCCATCCCAGGGGGATGAGGGAGCTGTGGATGAGCTCCCCAAGCTGCTCTCCATCATTTACCATCAGTGCTGGCTCAGCAGGGAGGTCCCAGAGGACTGGAGGTGCCAGTGTGAGCCCATCCCCAAGAAGGGCTGGAAGGAGGATCTGGAGAACTCCAGGCCTGTCAGTCTGACCTGGGTGCCCGCAAAGGTGATGGAACAGATCACCTTGAGTGCCATCCCAGGGCACCCACAGGATGGCTGAGGGATCAGAGCCAGCCAGCATGGATTTTAATATCTGCATTGATGATCTGGATGAGGGGACTGAGTCCAACATCAGCAAATTTGCAGATGACACCAAGCTGGGTGTGAGTGTGGATCTGCTGGAGGGTAGGAGGGCTCTGCAGAGGGCCCTGGACAGGCTGGATCCAGGGCCCAAATCCAACAAGGTGAGGTTGAACAAGACCAAGTGCTGGGTCCTGCACTTTGGCCACAACACAACAACCCCTGCAGCTCTACAGGCTGGGGACAGAGTGGCTGGACAGCAGCCAGGCAAAAAGGGACCTCCAGGGAGTGATGGACAGCAGGCTGGACATGAGGCAGCAGTGTGCCCAGGTGGGCAAGAAGGCCAATGGCTCCTGGCCTGGATCAGGAATGGTGTGGCCAGCAGGAGCAGGGCTTCTGTGCCAGCACTGATCTGCCCCCAGCTCTGCACACAGGCATTGCTCCTGCAGCTCCAGAGCAGGGAACAAAACAAGGGTCTCTGGTAAAAACTTTGCTAGGAGATCCTTTAGTTCATTGAAAGCCACTGGAGCTCAGCTCCTCATTGACACAGTTTGGGGCCACAGCAAAAGACCAAAAAAAGAAATGGCACAAACAAGGGTTCTATTTTGTGAACAAGATTAATGGACTAAAACAAAGAGAAAAAACACCCACAACCAAAAAGAAAAAGAATTATTACAGATTACTCATATTACAATGACTTGCAGAAAATGGCAAGAAGTTTAATGTTTCTGAAACTGTCCAGTCACCAGTGTCCACACCGCAGCCTTGAGCTCCTGGTTCCTCAGGCTGTAGATGAGAGGGTTCAGGGCTGGAGGCACCACCGAGTACAGAACTGACAGGGCCAGATCCAGGGATGGGGAGGATATGGAGGGGGGCTTCAGGTAGGTAAAAATGGCAGTGCTGAGGAACAGGGAGACCACGGCCAGGTGAGGGAGGCAGGTGGAAAAGGCTTTGTGCCGTCCCTGCTCAGAGGGGATCCTCAGCACAGCCCTGAAGATCTGCACATAAGAGAAAACAATGAACACAAAACAGCCAAATGATGAACAGGCAGTAACAGCAAGAAACCCAAGTTCCCTGAGGTAGGATTTAGAGCAGGAGAGCTTTAGGATCTGTGGGATTTCACAGAAGAACTGGCCCAGGGCATTGCCATGGCACAGGGGCAGGGAAAATGTACTGGCAGTGTGAATGAGAGCATTGAGAAAGGCACTGGCCCAGGCAGCTGCTGCCATGTGGGCACAAGCTCTGCTGCCCAGGAGGGTCCCGTAGTGCAGGGGTTTGCAGATGGACACGTAGCGGTCGTAGCACATGATGGTCAAGAGATAGTACGCAGCTCCAATGAAGAACAGAAAGAAAAAGAGCTGAGCAGCACATCCTGTGTAGGAGATGTTCCTGGTGTCCCAGAGGGAATTGTGCATGGCTTTGGGGACAGTGGTGCAGATGGAGCCCAGGTCGCTGAGGGCCAGGTTGAGCAGGAAGAAGAACATGGGCGTGTGCAGGTGGTGGCCGCAGGCTACGGCGCTGATGATGAGGCCGTTGCCCAGGAGGGCAGCCAGGGAGATGCCCAGCAAGAGGCAGAAGTGCAGGAGCTGCAGCTGCCGTGTGTCTGCCAATGCCAGCAGGAGGAAGTGCCTGATGGAGCTGCTGTTGGACATTTGCTGTGCTTTGACATGGGATCTGTAAGAAAAGAAATCAGTGAATACTTGGGTTTGGAGAGGATTTTAAATATTCCAGCACAGCTTTGGGGCACTTTCCTCCTTCAGCCTGCCCAGGGCTCTGCTGCCTGGAGCTGTCCCTGCCAGCAGCTGCTTCCCTGTGCCCAGGGCTGGGCCCTGCCAGTGCTGCCAGAGCCCAGCCCAGCCCTGGGGGCTCAGCTCTGCCCTGCAGACCCCTCCCAGCTCAGGCACTGCCCAGGGGCAGCTCTGGCTCTGCAGGCTCTGATGGAAACGTCAGAGTAACCCTGAGGAGGTTGGAAAAGTGACACTGATGCTGCCTGGGAGGGGCCCTGTGTTGATTTTTGTCACTGCCTGATTTGTTTAGATCAGAGATAATTTTTTTTTAATTTGCCTCAAGCTGAGCTAAAATGAATATCTATGGTCAATTTCCCATTCAGGTAACCTAAAACAATAGATTAAAAATGCAGGACTTCCCCTTTCCTGCTGCCCCTGCCTTACTATGCTCCCTGTGTAATCTACTTGGAAATGTTCTGCAGTTAAATGCTGGGATGGGAGCAGTCCTGGACAATGCAGCATCCTCCTCACACAAGGAGAACACTTCCAAGCCTGACCAGCTGTCTCCTCCCACCCAGATCCTGTCCTCCAGTGCTGGGAGCAGCTGCCAGGGCTGGCTGAGAGCTGTCCCTGGCAGGCAGCAGAGTCCCTGCCCCAGCACAGCGCCCTGGGCTGCAGGACCCTGCTCTGCACGACAGCCCTGGGCACCCCTGGCTGCTCTGCACAAGAGACAATCAGAGAATGTACTCACAGGGTCTGCAGGCATTGGGATGTTCCAGCTTTAGGAGATCACTCCAGGAGCTGCAGCTGCATTGTCCTGCAGCCAGAGGTTCCTGTGCCAAGGGCTGGCAGTGATTCTGCCCCAGGCACTTCTCAGCACCTTCCCAGCCCTGACTGATTGAAGCTCTCTGTGCCTCTGTGTTGTGCCTGGGGTGGCTGCAGGCAGTGCCCAGACCTGCTGGGCTGGCAGAAGAGCTGCTCATCAAGAGAAATGTGCTTTTGAAGCTCTTCTTGGTTACCAGGAGCTGTCTCTGTGCCAA
>NW_026993627.1:0-11364 GCF_028769735.1 Zonotrichia leucophrys gambelii
ACCATCCTGCGATTTTGGGTTTTTCAGGGGCCAGCCGGCCCCCCCAGCCACGGGCCCCCCAAAAAAAACTACCCCTTTTCCCTGGGAAATAAAACGACCTGCCCTTTTGGGGGCAGATTTCAGGGGCCTTTTTATCAACCACCCACTGGCAAACTTTTCCCCCCCTTCTCTGGGGAAACCCCCTGCGTATGTGGATTTTCAGGAGCCAGCCGGCCCCCCCCAGACAACCCAAAAAACACGGCCCCCTTTCCCCGGAAGTAAACGACCTCCCCACGGCTGGGGAAATTTCAGGAACCACTTTCCTCTAACAATCCAGCCCCACTCGGGACTGGTGCCACCTTTCATCTGGAACCATCCTGCATGTGGATTTTCAGAGCCAGCCGGGCCCCTCCCAGCCAAGGCCCCCAACAAAACCAGGCCCTTTTCCCTGGAAAAAAAATTACCCACCCCCTTTTGGCTGCAATTGCAGGGCCCTTATATCAACCACCCAACCGGCCTGGGGCCCAAAACCTTCTCTGGGGAAACCCTCCGCGTATCGTGGATTTTTCAGGAGCCAGCCGCCCCCCAGCCACAGGCCCCCAACAAAACCACGGGCCCTTTTCCCTGGAAAAAAACTACCCCCCTTCTGGCTGGAGATGAGGGGGCCCCTTCCTCTATCAACCACCAAAGCCCCTTTTCCCCTTTCATCGGGGAAACCCTCCTTTTCGTATTGTGGGTTTTCAGGGGCCAACCGGCCACTCCCACCACAGCCCCAAAAAAACTACGGCCCTTTTTCCCTGGGAAAAAAACTGCCTCCCTCTCTGGCTGGCCAAATTAGACCACTTTTTTCAAACCGCCCACTTGGGATGGGCCACCTTTTTTATCTGGGAACCATCCTGCGTATCGTGGATTTTCAGGAGCCAGCCGCCACTCCCCCCCCAGGCCCCCAAACAAACCACGGCCCTTTTCCCTGGAAAAAACTTACCCCCCCTCTGGGTGGGGATTTCAGGAGCCATTGCCTCTATCAAAAAAGCCCACTGGCACTGGGGCCCTTTCATCTGGGAACCATCCCGCTATCGGGGATTTTTTAGGACCAGCCGGCCACTCCCACCACAGGCCCCCAAAAAAAAACGGCCCCTTTTTCCCGAAGAAAAAACCGCCCCTTCTGGCTGGGAATTGAGAAACCCCTTGGCTCTTCAAAAAACCCAAAATTGGCCTGGTGCCACCTTTCATCGGGGAACCATCCGCGTACGTGGATTTTCAGACCACCGCCATCCCAGCCACAGGCCCCCAAAAAAACCGGGCCCCTTTTCCCCGGGAATAAAACTGACCTGCCCTTTCTGGTCCAATGCAGAGCCCTTTTAAAAACCGCCCACTGGCACGGTGCCACCTTTCACTGGGGAAATTTCCTGCTATCGTGGGTTTTCAGGGGCCAGCCCCCACTCCCAGCCACAGGCCCCCAAACAAACCACGGCCCTTTCCCCCGGAAAAAACAAACCCGCCCCTTTGGCGCGATTTCAGGGGCCCCCTTTCCTCTAACAAACCAGCCCGACTCGCACGTGCCACCTTTCATCTGGGAAACCCTCCGCGATCGGGTTTTCAGGAGCCCCGGGCCCCCCCACCACAGGCCCCCCCAAAAAAACTACGGGCCCTTTTTCCCTGAATAAAAATGACCTCCCTTCTGGGTGGCAGATGGGAGAGCCTTTGTAACAAAACCACCACTTGGCATTTTCCCCCTTTTTATCTGGGAACCCCTGCGAGGGATTTCAGGAGCCAGCCGGCACTCCCAGCCCCAGGCCCCCCAAAAAAAACACGGCCCTTTTTCCCCGGGAAATAAACGACCTGCCCGTCATCGGGTGGCAGATTGAGGACCATTTCCTCTAAAATCCCCCACTCGGCACTGGGGCCACCTTTCATCTGGGAACCATCCTGCGTATCGTGGATTTTCAGACCAGCCGGGCCCCCTCCCAGCCACAGGCCCCCAAAACAAACCACGGGCCCTTTTCCTGGAAAAAAACCCCCCCATCTTCTGGCTGGCCGATTGCAGAGCCCCCTTCCCCAATCAAACAGCCCGACTCGGCACTGGTGCCAACCTTTCATCTGGGAACCATCCTGCGTACGTGGATTTTCAGGAGCCAGCCGGCCACTCCAGCCACAAGCCCCAAAACAAACACGGCCCTTTTCCCTGGAAGTAAAAAATGACCTGCCCCTCTGGCTGGCCGATTGCAGGAGCCCTTTTACAATCCAGCCCACTCGGGACTGGGGCCACCTTTCATCTGGGAACCATCCTGCGTATCGTGGATTTTCAGACCAGCCGGCCACTCCCAGCCACAGGCCCCCAAAAAAACCACGGCCCTTTTCCCTGGAAAAAAACTACCCCCCTTCTGGCTGGCAATTGCAGAGCCCCTTGCCTCTACAACCAGCCCACTTTGCACTGGTCCACCTTTCATCTGGGAACCATCCTGCGTATGTGGATTTTTTAGGGGCCCGCCGGGCCCACCCCGCCACAAGTCCCCAAAAAAACACGGCCCTTTTCCCTGGAAAAAAAAAACTCCGCCCCTTTGGGTGCAATTGCAGGACACTTCCCCACCCACCCAGCCTTCCCCTTTATTAATTTGGTATTATTTAACATAAAAAAGCCCCCCAAAAAAATATAGGTTTTTGGGAAGTAAATTTATTTGGTAGATAAAATTTTAATAAAATACTTTTCATTTTGCCCCTTTCATCTGGGAAAACCCTCCGCTATTGTGGGTTTCAGGAGCCACCGGCACTCCCAGCCCCAGGCCCCCAAAAAAACAAAAGGCCTTTCCCTGGAAAATAAACTGACCTGCCCGTCATCGGCTGGCAGATTGCAGGAGCCACATGCCTCTATCAAAACCACCCGACTCGGCACTGGTGCCACCTTTCATCTGGGAACCATCCTGCGTATGTGGATTTTCAGGAGCCGCCGGCCACTTTCCCCCCACAGGCCCCCCCAACACAAACCACGGCCCTTTTCCCTGGCAAACAAAACTCACCCACCCCCTCTGGGTGGCAGATTGCGGGGCCACTTCCCTACAAAAAAGCCCATCGGCACGGTGCAACCTTTCATCTGGGAACCACCTGCGATCGTGGGTTTTCAGGGGCCAGCCGCCACCCCAGCCACAGCCCCCCCAAACAAACCCCGGCCCTTTTCCCCGGAAAAAAACTACCCCCCTTTTGGTGGCGATTGCAGGAGCCACTTCCTCTACAACCACCCACCGCACGGTCCCCTTTATCGGGGAACCCCCCTATCTGGGTTTTCAGGGGCCAGCCGGCCCCCCCCCCCCCTCCCAGCCCAGTTCCCCAAAGAAATCTACGGGCCCCTTTTTCCCCGGAAGAAAACTGCCTCCCCTCTCGGGGGCACATTTTACAACCCCTTGGGTCCCCCCCCCCCCCCCCCTCCCCCCCCCCCCCCCCCCCCCCCCCCCCCCCCCCCCCCCCCCCCCCCCCCCCCCCCCCCCCCCCCCCCCCCTCCCCCCCCCCCCCCCCCCCCCCCCCCCCCCCCCCCCCCCCCCCCCCAACCCCCTTCTCAAACCAAAACCCAACTGCACTGGTGCCACCTTTCATCTGGGAACCATCCTGCGAATCGTGGATTTTCAGGGGCCAGCCGGCCCCCCCCAGCCCCAAGTCCCCAAAAACAAACCCCGGCCCTTTTTCCCGGAATAAAACTACCGGCCCTATCGGTGGGCCCATTGCAGGACCACTTCCTCTAACAATCCCGCCCGACCCGGCACTGGTCCACCCCTTTTATCTGGGAACCACCCGTATCGTGGATTTTTTAGGAGCCAGCCGCCACCCCACACAGGCCCCCCCAAAAACAAACACGGCCCTTTTTCCCCCGGAAGTAAAAGACCTGCCTTATCTGGCGGCAGATTGCAGGGGCCGCTTGGTAATATAATCCGCCCAAAACGGCACTGGTGCCACCTTTCTCTGGGGAAACCATCCTCGTATCGGGATTTTTTAGGGGCCCCCGGGCCCCCCCCACAGGCCCCCCAACAAAACCACGGGCCCTTTTCCCGGAAAAAAAATACCCCCCCCCGTTCGGCTGGCAGTTGCAGGACACTTGCCCCATCAAACCACCCGACTGCACTCTGCCCCTTTCATCTGGGAAACCCTCCTGGTAGTGGATTTTCAGGAGCCACCGGCCCTCCCCCCCACAGCCCCCCAAACAAAACTAGGGGCCCTTTCCCTGGAATAAAACGACCTCCCATCTTTGGGGTGGCAGATTGCAGGGGCACTTTTTCTATCAAACCACCGGCTTGGCACTCCCCCTTTCATCGGAACCATCCGCGTATGGGATTTTCAGACCAGCCGCACTCCCCCCCAGCCCCCCAAACAAACACGCCCTTTCCCGGAAACCCGACCTGCCCTAAACCGCGAAAACCGGTCATTTATCCGCCACCCCCCCGGTCCACCCCACTGGAAACCTCCTGGCGGATTCGGACCCTTCCGCCCAACCAGCCCCCAACAAACCCCGGCCCTTTCGGAAAAAACCCCCTCTCTGGCATTGCGGCCTTTCTTGGAACCACCCCCGCCGCCCCAAAACCCCAACCCCCTTCTGGATTTCAGGACCCACCCCGCCCTTCAAAACCCTTTTCCCAAGAAATAAACCTGCCCAACTTCCGGGCCCCATTGGAACCCCCTTTCTTACCAGGCCCGGCCCCCCACCACACAACCAAATTCCCCTTTTCCCGGAAAAAGGGCCCCCCCACCGCCCCAACAAACACCCTTTCCCTATAAACCCTCCCCCAAGGCCAATTTGGACCTCCCGTCTATCCCAGGGCTTCCGGCCACCTCCTTCCGGAACCACCCGGAACCCCCCCCCCCCACTCCCCCCCCCCCCCCCCCCCCCCCAACAAACCCCCCCCCGCTCGACCGGCCACTTCCCCAAACCCCCACGGCTTCCGGCCCGGACCCCCATCGGGCCAATTAACCGCCCTTCCGGCCCCACCCCCCCCTCCACTGAACACCTTTCCCAACCACCCTGGCCTTGCCCCCCTTCCCCAAACCCCCTCGACGGCCCCCCCTTGGGCCCCCATCGGACCCCTTTTACCGGCCATTTCCCCGGAAACCCCGCACAACCAGGCCAATTCGGAAAAACTTCCCCCCTGCCTTTCGGCCCCCTCTCAACCACCCCTTCCCCACCCCTTTCGGACCACCTTCCCCCCGGGCCCACCACACCCCCCCCCCAACACAAGTCCCTACAAAACCGCCCCTTCCCCGGGGGGGACCGGACTCCCCCCCAGTGGCCCTTCCCCTCACTAACCCCCGGAAAGTCCCTTTCGAAATCCCACCCTTAAACAACCCGGCCCCACCCAAAAAAAAAATACGGACCGGGAAAACACGCCCCCCCAAAACCCCCAAAAACGCCCTTTGGAGTACCTCCCACGCCCGGGGTTCACCCCGCCCCCCCAGTATTAAGGGCCCTTCCCGGAAAAACCCCTCCCCCTTTTCCCAAAAACCTTCCCAAAACCCCCCCCATTCCCCATTAAACAGCCAACCCACGGACCCCCTTTTAAAACGGTTTCCAAAACCACCAACCCAAACCCCCTTTAATCCCCCTGGCCGTCCGGGCTTGAAACCCTTTTATTTCCGCCACGGACCCCAGGTTTTACACCTTTCCCGGAAACCCCCCCCTGGGAAAAACCCTTTTCTCAAAAAACCTTCCCCTTTCCCCCCGGGTTTTTTCAACCACGTCCCCCGCCCCCACCACCCCCGGGGAAAAAACCCCCCCCCGCCAAAACCCTTCCCGATATGGCCACTTCCAAACACCTGGATTCAACCCCGGACCCCGCCCGAAAAGGCCCTCCGCAAAACCCCCCCGGCCCCCCAAACCCAAACACCCCTTTGGGAATGCCCTTCCTTAAAGAGGATTTACCCGGCCCCCCGTCCCTAAATTTACACGCCTTTTGGAAAACCCCGCCCCCAAAAACCCCCTTTTCCCCCTGCTGGCCCCTTTTGGGCCATTTCACCCCTTTCCCACCCCCCACTTCAAACCCCCCCCCGCCCAAACCCCCGCCCCCCAATAGGGCCCTCCACCGCCCCGGCCCTCATTCAACCCCCCGCTATGTGATTTCTCGGACCCCGGCACTGTCACTGCCCCCAACACACACGGCCCTTCCTGAATAAAACGCCGCCTTTCGGCTACAATTCAAGCCCTTGGTAATCAACCAGCCCAATCGGCACGGCCACTCACTGGACCATCCTCATCGTGATTCACCGCCGCCACTCCAGCCACGCCCCAACCAACCACGCCCTTCCCTGAAACAAAATCACCCCCTTCGCTGAGTGAGACACTCTGCCCATCACGCCACTCGACACCGTGCCACTCCTTCATCTGGAACCATCCTGGTATCGTGGTTTTCAGGAGCCAGCCGGCCCCTCCCGCCACAGGCCCCCAAAAAAAAATACGGGCCCCTTTTTCCCCGGAAATAAAACTGACCTGCCCCATTGGCTGGCAGATTGGAGGGGCCCCTTGCCCTATCAAACCGGCCCCACTTGGCACTGGGGCCACCCCTTTTATCTGGGAACCTCCTGCGTATCGTGGATTTTCAGGGCCCCGGCCCCTCCCCGCCACAAGGGGCCCCAAAACAAACCACGGCCCTTTTCCCTGGAAAAAAAACTACCGCCCCCTTTGGCGGCAGATTGCAGGGGCCCCTTTCCCCCCTATCAAAAACCCGCCCAAATTGGACTGGTGCCCCCTTTCAACTGGGAAAACCCTCCTGCGTTTTCGTGGATTTTCCGGAGCCCGCCGGCCACTCCCCGCCACCCGGTCCCCAAACCCAAAACCACGGCCCTTTTCCCTGGAATAAAAACTGGGCCTGCCCTCTTTTGGGGGGCAGATTGCAGGGGCCACTTGGCCCCTTCAACCCCGCCCAAATGGAATGGTGCCACCCTTTCATCTGGGAAACCCTCCCGCTATCGTGGATTTTTAGGAGCCAGCCGGCCCTCCCCGCCACAGGCCCCAAAACAAACCCGGGCCCCTTTTCCCTGGAAGTAAAACGACCTGCCCTATCTGGCTGGGATTGCAGGAGCCCCTTCCCCCTAAACAACCCGCCCCACTGCCCCTGGTGCCACCTTTCATCTGGGAACCATCCTGCGTTTTCGTGGATTTTCAGGAGAGCCCGGGCCCCTCCCCGCCACCCGGCCCCAAACCCCCAAAACCCCGGGCCCCTTTTTCCCCGGAAAAAAAAATACCCGCCCCCTTTGGCTGGCAGATTGGGAGGGGCCCCTTTTCTATCAAAAACCCCCCACTTGGATTTTGGGGCCACCTTTTTATCTGGGAACCAAAAATGCGTATCTTTGGGTTTTCAGGACCAGCCGGCCACTCCCGCCACGGCCCCCCAAAAAAAAAACTGCCCCTTCCTGGATTAAGCGCCCACTTCGGCTCACCGAACACTGACCTACGGGCCTCCACGAACTCCCCCGCATCTGGTTTCAGGACCACCTCCCATCCAAACAGCCCGCAACTACCCTTCAAAAAACGACGGCCTGCGGACCCACTGCCATTCGCCTGCACAGGCCAATTCAGACCTCCATCTTTGCACGGCGCAGCGGAGCCAGCACATCCAAAACACCTCGGCCTTGCCTATACTTGGGCATCTGGCTGGATCAGGGACCACCACCACCCGGCACACTCCTCTGAAAACGACTGCTTGCGCGGCGCGCAAGGCCACATACTGCCTCTGGGAACTGCTGCATTTCACGCCGACCGTGGTCTTCAACCGCACCCGCCGGCCCCACCGACCCTCTTGGATTACCACCACGCCCCAGCTGGTCCATGAAACCGCTCCTATAACCGCCCCCGCCGTATCGGACCATTGCCATAACACCCCGCGGCCAAATTCGCCGAACGACCGCAACGGTTCTGCAAATCCCTCACGGCCTCCTAAACCGCTTTGGCACCGCTCAGCCACCCTCACCCCACACCCACTCGCTCTCGACCCCCACGCGTCCGCCCTACCACCGCTGGCATTCGCCGGAACCACCGGTACTGTTCAACCGCACCCACGCCAACAAACGCTTCCGAAATACCCCTCTGTGCGATGCAGCACTCTCTATCAACACATCGCTGGCACTTTCACGAACATCCGCACGATTGGCCACCCCCACAGCCAACAAACAGCTTTTCTGAAACTGACCCTGGGCAATGCAAGCTCATCACACGATGCATGCCTTCGGACCACCTAGTGTTTCAGCCACGCACCACCAGCCAACACACGCCTTCTGAAAATGACTCCCGTGCATGCAGAGCCCTCTATCACCCAGACTCACTCATCGAACACGCTACTGATTTCAGGAGCCGCCACTACACAGGCCCCACAACCCTTCCCTGGAAACACCCCCTCTGCGCAGATGCGAGCACTTCCCTATAACACACTGCACTGCCTTCACTGAACATCCGCAGGTTCAGCACGCACTCAGCCACCCAACAACACGCCTTCCTGAAAAATGACGCCTCGTGAGATTGCGACCGTCTTCAACCAGCCACTTGGCTTTCTTGACCCGAGGATTTTCAGCCGCACCCAGCCACAGCCAAACACGCCTTCTAAACACCCTCTCGCAGCACCATGCCTCACGCACTGCACGGCCACCTCTGACCACCTCTAGGATTCAGGACACGCACTCGCACAGCCCAAAAACGCTTTCCCTGAAAACACCCCGGCTAATTCACCACTTGCTTCAACCACATGAGTCCTTCCTGACCACTTTGTTCAGGAACCATCCTGCGTATCGTGATTTTCAGGAGCCAGCGCCACTCCAGCCACAGCCCCCAAAAAACACGCCCTTTCCCGGAAAACTACCCCTCTGCTGGCAGATTGCAGCCACTTGTCTATCAACCCCATCGGCATGGTGCCACTTCATCTGGGAACCATCCTGCGTATCGTGATTTTCAGAGCCAGCCGCCACTCCCACCACAGCCCCCAAAAACACGGCCCTTTTCCCTGGAAGAAACGACCTGCCCTTCGGCTGCAATTGCAGACACTTGCTCTATCAAACCAGCCCACTGCACTGTGCACCTTTCATCTGGAACCATCTGCGTATCGTGGATTTTCAGGACCAGCCGCACTCCAGCCACAGCCCCAAACAAACACGGCCCTTTCCCTGGAAACTACACCCCCTTCGGCTGGCAGATGCAGGACCACTTGCTCTAAAACCAGCCCACTCGGCATGGTGCCACCTTTCATCTGGGAACCATCCTGCGTATCGTGGATTTTCAGAGCCACCGCCACTCCCAGCCACAGGCCCCAAACAAACACGCCTTTCCTGGAAAAAACTACCGCCCGCTTCTGGCTGGCAGATGCAGGAGCCACTTCTCTATCAACCCCCACTGCACTGGTGCCACCTTCATTGGAACCATCCGGTATCGTGGATTTTCAGGAGCCACCGCCACTCCCGCCAAGCCCAACACAAACACGCCCTTTTCCCTGAAAAAAACTACCCCCTTCTGGCTGGCAGATTGCAGAGCCACTTGCCTCTATCAACCAGCCCGACTGCACTGGTGCACCTTCATCTGGGAACCATCCTGCGTATCGTGGATTTTCAGGAGCCACGGCCACTCCCGCCACAGGCCCCAAAAAAATACGCCCTTTTCCCTGAATAAACTGACCGCCCTTCTGGCTGGCGATTGAGGACCACTTGCTCTATCAACCACCACTGCACTGGTGCACCTTTCATTGGGAACCATCCTGCGTATGTGGATTTCAGGAGCCAGCGGCCACTCCCACCACAGTCCCCAAACAAAACACGGCCTTTTCCCTGAATAAAACTGACCTGCCTCATCTGGCTGGCAATTCAGGACCACTTGCCTCTATCAACCACCCGATGGCACTGGTGCCACCTTTCATCTGGAACCATCCTGCGTACGTGATTTTAGAGCCAGCGCCACTCCCAGCCACAGCCCCAAAAAACACGCCCTTTCCCTGAAAATACCCCGCTCTGGCTGCAATTGCAGACACTCCCTATCAAACCCCGATTGCACTGGTGCACCTTATCTGGAACCATCTGCGTATCGTGGATTTCAGGAGCAGCGCCACTCCAGCCACAGGCCCCAAACAAAACCCCTTTTCCTGGAAAAAAACTGACCTGCCCTCTTGGCTGGCGATTGCAGGAGCCACTTCCCTATCAACCAGCCGACTCGGCACTGGTGCCACTTTCATCTGGGAACCATCCTGCGTATGTGGATTTTCAGGAGCCAGCCGCCACTCCCAGCCACAGCCCCAAAACAAACACGGCCCTTTTCCTGGAAGTAAAACTACTGCCCTATCTGGCTGGCAGATGCAGAGCCACTTGCTTATCAACCAGCCACTTGGCACTGGTGCCACCTTTCATCTGGAACCATCCGCGTATCGTGGATTTTAGGAGCCAGCCGGCCACTCCAGCCACAGGCCCCAACACAAACCACGGCCCTTTTCCCTGCAAACAAAACTCACCCTCCCGCTTCTGGCTGGCAGATTGCAGGAGCCACTTGCCTCTATCAAACCAACCGACTTGGCATGGTGCCACCTTTCATCTGGGAACCATCCTGCGTATCGTGGATTTTCAGGAGCCAGCCGGCCACTCCCAGCCACAGGCCCCAAACACAAACTACGGCCCTTTTCCCTGGAAGTAAAACTGACCTGCCCGTCATCTGGCTGGCAGATTGCAGGAGCCACTTGCCTCTATCAATCCAGCCCGACTCGGCACTGGTGCCACCTTTCATCTGGGAACCATCCTGCGTATCGTGGATTTTCAGGAGCCAGCCGGCCACTCCCAGCCACAGGCCCCAACAAAACTACGGCCCTTTTCCCTGGAAGAAACTGACCTCCCTCATCTGGCTGGCAGATTGCAGGAGCCACTTGCTCTATCAACCAGCCCACTCGCACTGGTGCCACCTTTCATCTGGGAACCATCCTGCGTATCGTGATTTTCAGAGCCAGCCGCACTCCAGCCACAGGCCCCAACAAAACACGGCCCTTTTCCCTGGAAAAAAACTACCGCCCCTTCTGCTGGCAGATTGCAGAGCCACTTCCTCTATCAAACCACCGACTGGCACTGGTGCCACCTTTCATCTGGAACCATCCTGCGTATCGTGATTTTCAGGAGCACCGGCCACTCCCACCACAGGCCCCAACACAAACACGGCCCTTCCCTGAATAAAACTGACCTGCCCTCTCTGGTGGCAGATTGCAGGACACTTGCCTCTTCAACCCCGACTGGCTGGTGCCACCTTTCATCTGGAACCATCTCTATCGTGATTTTCAGAGCAGCGGCCACCCCACCACAGCCCCCAACAAAACCACGGCCCTTTTCCCTGAAAACCTCTATCAAACCAGCCCGACTCGCACTGGTGCCACCTTTCATCTGGGAACCATCCTGCGATCG
>NW_026993628.1:0-11364 GCF_028769735.1 Zonotrichia leucophrys gambelii
AAGTGTCGGCAGTTGCTGAGCGGATGGGAGGTGGTGCTCCGAAAGTCCAGATTATGGGGACTGTGCGGGGTTGTTGTGCCAGGGAAATGCCGTTAGGTGAGGGCTCGCAGTGCGGCAGGCGTGGCTGTTTGATAGAGGCTGGATGACCGGCAATTGCGTGAGCCGTGGGGTTTTTGGTCTGAAAAGCCTGCAGGTGGGCCGTAGCTGGGTATGCGGCAGCGCCTGGATAGTTTAGGGCTCCATGAAAGTGCCGCGGCCGTCGTAGTTGCAGGAATGGCCCTAGATTGCCAGCCAATCGGAGGTGTACTGGGAAAAGTGCTGTTTGAATCGGCCAGGTGGAGGGCCGAGTTCTGAGTCAAAGCAGGTGATGGTTCGATGGGTGGCGAGTGCGCGGCTGAAAATCAGACAGGGATGTTCATTGAAGGGCACAGGCCAGTGGGGGTTTCTATAGGCAATGGTCCAATGCAGCAGGGGCCTTGGTGGTAGGGCAGGTTCCGAGATCAGTGGGTTGTCCCAGATGAAAGGGGTCATCCAGTGAACAGGTTGGTTTCAAGTGGCTGCTGTGCAGCAGTGGCGGTGTTTTCTAGGGAAGTCCTAATTTCGGAATGGGCGGGCGTTGTCCTAAAGAAGCCGTGTGACCAGGGAGGTGCAGCGGGGCCCATACGAGCGTGGTTCTGAAGTCCCAATCCGGCGGGGTGGTTTGTGGAAAGGCCGGGTTTGTGTTCGGGGGCCTGCTGGAGGGCCGGCGCTCGAAAATCCAGATACGCAGGATGGTTCCCAGATGAAAGGTGGACCAGTGCGAGCGGCTGGTTGATAGAGGCAAGTGGTCCTGCAATTGCCAGCCAGATGCGGGGTTTTATTCCAGGAAAGGGCCGTGTTTTGTGGGCCTGTGGCTGGGAGTGGCCGGCTGGCTCCTGAAAATCCACGATACGCAGGATGGTTCCCAGTGAAAGGTGGCACCATGCCAAGTCGGGCTGGTGTAGAGGCAAGTGGTCCTGAATCTGCCAGCCAGATGGGGCTGGGTTGTTTGATTTGCCAGGAAAAGGCCGTTGTTTGTTTGGGGGCCTGTGGCTGGGAGGGACGGCTGGCTCCTGAAAATCCATGATACCAGGATGGTTCCCAGAGAAGGTGGACCAGTCTGAGTGGCAGTTTGAATTGCACAGTGCTCGCAGATCGTGCCAGCAGAAGAGGCGGTTTAGTTCGGAGGGAGTGGTCGTGTTTGGATCCATGTGGGATGTGGCCCGGCTCCTAAATCACGATAGCGGATGGTTCCAATGAAAGGTGGCACCAGTGCCAGTCGGGCTGGTTGAGAGGTCAAGTTGGTCCGAATAGCGCCTGTTTAGGAGGGGTCTTTGTGATGGCGGCAGGCCGAAGTCTGTCGGGGCTGTCGCTGAGGGTGGCCACCATCGCATGGTTCAGAGAAGTGGCAACAGCCAGATGGGGGTTTGTATAGGGAAGGGCCTGAATTGCGCCAGAGGGGTGCGTGTCTTATCCAGGGAAAAGGGCGTGTGTGTGGGGCTGTGGCTGGGAGGCAGGCTCCTGAAAATCCACATAGCAGATGGTTCAGATAAGGTCACATGCCAGATCGGGCTGGTTTGATAGGGAAGTGCCTGATCGCCAGCCAATGCGCAGGTATTTTACTTCCAGGGAAGGGCCAGTTAGTGTCGGGGCTTGGCTGGGTGTGGCGGCTGGCTCCTGAAATCCATACGCAGATGGTCCAGATGAAAGGTGGACCAGTGCAAGTTGCTGGTGAAGAGGCGATGTCCTGCACTGGCGAGGCGGTGGTAATTTCTACATCCAGGAAGGCCAGTTTGTGGCGGCCGTGGCTGGGTGGGGCTGGCTCCTAAATCCACGTAGAGGTGGTCAGATGATAGTTGCAATAAGGGCTGTTTGATTGCCAAGTGGCTTGCACTGGCCACCAAATAGGCAGGTAGTTTTCTCCAGGAAAAGGGCCAGTTGTTTGGGGGATTGTGGTGAGTGGCCCTGCTCCTGAATCCAGATACGGATGGTTCCAACCAGGTGGAACAGGCCGAGTCGGCTGGTTTGATGAGGGAGTGGCTCTGCTCTGACACCAGAACGGGGTGGTTGTTGCTCAGGAAAAGGGCCGTGTTGTGCGGGCCTGTGTGGGAGTGGCCCTGCTCTGAAATCCAGCCAGATGTTCCGATGAAAGGTGGCACAGTGCCAGTAGGGCTGGTTGTATGGGCAGTGGCTGCAATGGCCGCCAAATCAGCGTCAGTTTTCTTCCAGGAAAAGGGCCGAGTTGTTTGGGGGACTGTGGCTGGAGTGCCGGCTGGCTCCCTGAAAATCCACAATACGCAGGATGGTTCCCAAGAAAGGTGGCACCAGTGCCGAGTCGGGCTGGTTGATAGAGGCAAGTGGCTCCTGCAATCTGCCAGCCAGAAGAGGTCGGTCAGTTTTCATTCCAGGGAAAAGGGCCGTAGTTTGTGTTTGGGGCCTGTGGCTGGGAGTGGCCGGCTGGCTCCTGAAAATCCACAATACGCAGGATGGTTCCCAGATGAAAGGTGGCACCAGTGCCAAGTCGGGCTGGATTGATAGAGGCAAGTGGCTCCTGCAATCTGCCAGCCAATGACGGGCAGGTCAGTTTTACTTCCAGGGAAAAGGGCCGTGGTTTTGTGTTCGGGGGCCTGTGGCTGGGAGTGGCCGGCTGGCTCCTGAAAATCCACGATACGCAGGATGGTTCCCAGATGAAAGGTGGCACCAGTGCCAAGTGGGCTGGTTTGATAGAGCCAAGTGGCTCCTGCAATCTGCCAGCCAGAAGATGGGCGGGTAGTTTTGTTTGCCAGGGAAAAGGGCCGTGGTTTTTTTCGGGGGCCTGTGGCTGGGAGTGGCCGGCTGGCTCCTGAAAATCCACGATACGCAGGATGGTTCCCAGAGAAAGGTGCACCAGTGCCGAGTCGGGCTGGTTTGATAGAGGCAAGTGGCTCCTGCAATCTGCCAGCCAGAAGCGGAGCGGGTGAGTTTTGCTTCCAGGTAAAAGGGCCTTGGTTTTTGTTCGGGGGCCTGTGGCTGTGAGTGGCCGGCTGGCTCCTGAAAATCCACGATACGCGGATGGTTCCCAGATGAAAGGTGGCACCAGTGCCAGTGGGCTGGTTTGATATGAGCCAAGTGGCTCCTGCAATCTGCCAGCCAGATGATGGGCAGGTCAGTTTTACTTCCAGGGAAAAGGGCCGTAGATTTGTTTTTGGGGACTTGTGGCTGGAGTGGCCGGCTGGCTCCTGAAAATCCACAATACGCAGGATGGTTCCCAGATCCAAGGTGGCACCAGTGCCGAGTCGGGCTGGATTGATAGAGGCAAGTGGCTCCTGCAATCTGCCAGCCAGAAGATGTGCAGGTCTGTTTTAATTCCAGGGAAAAGGGCCGTAGTTTGGTTTGGGGGACCTGTGGCTGGGAGTGGCCGGCTGGCTCCTGAAAATCCACAATACGCAGGATGGTTCCCAGATGAATGGTGGCACCAGTGTCGAGTCGGGCTGGTTTGATAGAGTCAAGTGGCTCCTGCAATCTGCCAGCCAGATGACGGGCAGGTCAGTTTTTACTTCCAGGGAAAAGGGCCGTGGTTTGTGTTCGGGGGCCTGTGGCTGGGAGTGGCCGGCTGGCTCCTGAAAATCCACGATACGCAGGATGGTTCCCAGATGAAAGGTGGCACCAGTACCGAGTCGGGCTGGTTTGATAGAGGAAGTGGCTCCTGCAATCTGCCAGCCAGAAGCGGGGCGGGGAGTTTTGTTTGCCAGGGAAAAGGGCCGTGGTTTGTGTTCGGGGCCTGTGGCTGGGAGTGGCCGGCTGGCTCCTGAAAATCCACGATACGCAGGATGGTTCCCAGGTGAAAGGTGGCACCAGTGCCAAGTCGGGCTGGTTTGATAGAGGCAAGTGGCTGCTGCAATGTGCCAGCCAGATGACGGGCAGGTCAGTTTTACTTCCAGGGAAAAGGGCCGTAGATTGTGTTTGGGGGCCTGTGGCTGGGAGTGGTTGGCTGGCTCCTGAAAATCCACGATACGCCGGATGGTTCCCAGATGAAAGGTGGCACCAGTGCCAAGTTGGGCAGGTTTTATATTACCAAGTGGCTGCTGCAATGTGCCAGCCAGATGATGGGCAGGTCAGTTTTACTTCCAGGGAAAAGGGCCGTAGCTTATTTTTGGGGACTTGTGGCTGGGAGTGGCCGGCTGGCTCCTGAAAATCCACAATACGCTGGATGGCTCCCAGACCCAAGGTGGCACCAGTGCCAAGTCGGGCTGGTTTGATAGAGGCAAGTGGCTCCTGCAATCTGCCAGCCAGATGACGGGCAGGTCTGTTTTACTTCTAGGGAAAAGGGTCGCAGTTTGTGTTTGTGGGGCTGTGGCTGGGAGTGGCCGGCTGGCTCCTGAAAATCCACGATACGCAGGATGGTTCCCAGATGAAAGGTGGCACCAGTGCCGAGTCAGGCTGGTTTGATAGAGGGAAGTGGCTCCTGCAATCTGCCAGTCAGAAGCGGGGCGGGTGAGTTTTGTTTGCCAAGGAAAAGGGCCGTGGTTTGTGTTCGGGGGCCTGTGGCTGGGAGTGGCCGGCTGGCTCCGGAAAATCCACGATACGCAGGATGGTTCCCAGATGAAAGGTGGCACCAGTGCCAAGTCGGGCTGGATTGATAGAGGCAAGTGGCTCCTGCAATCTGCCAGGAAGGGGCTCTAAAGATCACCTCATTCCAAGCCTGCTGCCGTGGGCAGGGACGTGGTTCCATAGAGCAGGTTGCTCTTAGCCTGATGCCAGAGCACCAATGGGCCTGGAACACTTCCAGGGATGGGGCAGCCCCAGCATCTGTGAGCAAGCTGTGCCAGCCAGGTGCCAGAGGAGGAAGAAAGCCCTTCCCACGTGGAGCAGAGGCTGCTGCAGCTTCGCGTAGCCTCATGTCACCGAGCGTGTGAGACAGAAGAGCCCTTCCCGTGGAGGGGTATCGGCGCTGACGGATCTTTTTTGGGAGAAGCGGAGCAATGGAACGCCAGAGCAGCCTTCAGTTCTTCTGGCAGAGTTGGGAACAGCTTGAAGCAGGAGCAGAGCTGGCCTGGTGCCTGCCAGCTCTGCAGGCAGTGGGGATGGAGAAGCTGCAGTCATCTGTCTGCCTGGCTGAGTCTTTAAAAAGGAGGCACTTTTCTGTAGTTCCTTTTCTATAAGCATTACGTGAAAGTTCCCCCTAGAAGTCCAAAGGCAGCTGTTTTCTTAGCAGGAGGAAGTCAGGAGGAGGCAAAGCGGGCAAAGACATCAGATAAGTCGGGATAAAATTCTTGGCTAACCTGTTTTTTCCCCTTCCTCCAGACAGCCAGTTCTGAAGCACTGAGCAGAGATCTGCCCGGGAGGAAGAGCAGAGCCAATCTCTGAGAGCTGACGCGCGAGCTGCGGTGAGGACAGCTGCTCCCTGCCTGCAGCCTGCCTTGGTGTGGGAGCTGCTGAGCTGCCATTCCTGTGGTGGGAGTGTTTCTCCTCTCATTGAGCCAAGCCAGAGACCTGCTAGGGAAGGAGCAGGTAAGGTTTAAGTACCGAGATCTCCCCAGTAAGAAGTGAGGTGACAAAAGGAAATGGCCTCAAGCTGCAGCAGGGAAGGCTTAGATTGGCTTTGAGGACCAATTTCTTCACTGAAAGGGTGGTCAGGCATAGGAGCAGGCTGCCCAGGGCAGTCCCCATTGCTGGAGACATTTAAAGCATGGCAAGATGTGGTGTTTCGGGACCTGATTGGGGTGGGGGCTTGGCAGTGCTGGGGCAGCAGCCGGGCTCGATGACCTTAGAAGGCTTTTGCAGCCTAAAGGACGCTATGGTTCTGGAAAGCCTCCACCCCTGTGGTTCTAACACAGCACCTGGATGCTGACGGAAGGAGGCTGGTGATAGAGCCTGGAGGTCCCTGTCCCACGGGGAGGGAGAGGACAAGGCAGTGTCGCCTGCAGGGAGGGTCTCGTCCCCAGAGGGCAGTCAGCGACTCCATCCCTGCCCGGGGCTCTGGGTGCAGCCTCGGGGTGGACACCTGCCCTCAGGTTTCCCTCTGGGCACCCGGAAGGGAACCGGGTCCATCCGTGTGGCAGCTCCAGGGCCTGCAGGCTTTGGGGCTTTGCAGCTGTGTGCCTTGTCACAGGGTGGCAGGGACGTGACGCTGCCTGGGCACGCTGCTGGCCTGGGATCCTTGCTGCTTTCCTCCTTATCCCATATGGATTTAGCAGCAATCTTCTTCTATCTTTTCTTTAAAACTGTCCTTGGGAGAGTGCAAAGAGAGGGTAATCAGTTATGTCAAAGCCTACATATTTTACCTGTTGGCACTTAAGAGAAAAGACAAAAGCCTGCTTGGCATCCTTCTGCCTGGAAGTGATTGTGACCCAGGGAAGTGAGGAAGGGGCTGGCCGAGGTCACTGAGGCTCTGAGATGGAGGTGAGTTTGCATCCCAGTTTATTGGAACGGAGGCTCATCAGAAGTTTCCTCGGCTGTCTAAGGCACAGAGCCCTGGAGCCCAGTAAGCCTGAGCTGCTGCATGCTTGCTGTGAGCCTTGGGGTGAGCGTGCATCGTTGCAGGCTTGGGATGGATTGAAATGTGCTGAGGAAACCGGAGGGAGGGAGGGAGGGAAATGCTCTGTTAACATGTGCCAATTCTTCTGTCAGACTCATCACGGCAGGACGGCGTGAAGGCTGAAAGCGTAAGAAGATGTGGAGGGAAGCAGAGAATCTGACAGGAGCATCGAACGCGCGAGCGCACGAATTTTGCTTTTTGCTTGGGTGTAAACTCAGGAGTTGAAAGGAATTTGGGAGTGAGAAGGGACATTTCAGAAGGTGAAGAAGAAAAAGAAGTTGTTGTTGTTGTTACAGGCCTGGCAAAATCTTTTGTTCTAGCTAATAAAAGAAGTTAGTTTAAATAAAAAAAAGAAAAAAAAATGTAGTTTTTCTTTACCTGACTGTTATATTCATTGGTGGTATATGGTGTGTTGTTTAATTTCTTGGTATGATTAACTCAGTGTAAGTTGTTTTTTGAGTGAACTAACTTTCTGGATGGGTTGGTTTGTATTTGAGACAGGATTGATTTCAATAGGTTTCTTTCATAGACTTGTGATAGGTATTACTGGGGTTTTGGCTTTGTTTACTGTATGCATAAACATACAGCTTTGGTTGGGCCAGCTGGGCTGCCGGAGTTTGTGGGTGTGAATTTATTCGATGGCTTTTGTTAAATGCAGTGTTTAATTTTTGAAAGGTTTTTCAATGTAGTGGTTTTAAGGTGGTTTTTAGAATTGATTGTATGGTTTGATGTTGTTTATAGTTGCTGTCCGGTAAGGGATGTGGTGTGAGTACTTGAACGTTATGGTTTTGGTTTTCCTAAGTTCCATTTTCTTTCTGGTTCGATAGGTTTTTTTAGTTTTATTTTTGGTGCCAGGGGTATTCACGTGGTGGGTTTTTATAGGCAATATGTTTTTTAATTTGGGTAGTGATATTTTTTAGTATTTTAACAGTTTAGATTTTTTATTTTTATGCTTTGAATTAGTTTTCTTTTAATTTTAAATTAAGTTTTATAGATGATTGGTTTTTATTTGTGCATTAGCATAAAGGTAGAGCTTTGGGTGCTTCTTTTAGTACTGTTTAGGGTCAGTTGTACAGTTTTGAGTCTAGTGAGTTGGTTTGATTTAATTTTTAGTGGGTGTTTGTTTTTCTTAGCAGTTGTGTCATTTTCAAGGTGTATTTGAGGTTTTTGGGGATTTTGAGATATTGGTTTAGGAGGACGTTTATGATGAGCATGTGCGCAGGTTTTGGGCTAGTTGAAGTGGGATTTAAAATTTATTTTGGGTTAGGTTTATTTGAGTGTTTATGAGGGTTCAGTGTTGTGGGATGTTTGTTCCGTTAGTGATAAAAATAGGTTTTGTTTTGATGTGCTGCGATGGGATGAGCGTGTGCTGCGTGCCGGTGCTGACAAAGGTACGGTATTGTTGTGGCTCTGATGTGTCGGGTTAATGAATTCATATGGTTTAATATAGAGATGGAAATAGAAATAAATATACATTTAAAAAGAAATATAACATTAGAGTGGTAAACATAAATATAGAGAACAGATACATATATAAAACTATAATTCATGGTATAGAATTGTAACATCATATAGATAAATGATAGTCTATTATATATATGCACAAAGATATATAAATATAGATTGTAAATATAAAAATACTTAAATATAGTTAAATTGGGGGTTTTATTAGGTTGTAGACCTGTTTTTATTAATAAATCATATAAATAGAAAAAAATAAAAATTCAGATACAAATATATAGGGAAATACAAATATCTATAAATATTGATATTAAATAAATCCAAGTAAAAGAAATATACAATACAGAAATTTTCTATCTATGCTTATATTAGAGGGCATTCTCCCTAAGATATATATAATATCTATGAATATAATGAATGAAAATTATCAATCTAAATATGATTATAATTTTGAAAGATAAAGTTACTTGTTAAATTTTAAATGTGGTTGAAATAAAGAAGTGTCCTTGGTTTTGATTTGGTTAGAGGCAGGAGTTTTATTTTAAATAATAGAAGTGTTATAGAAATGTGAATCTTAAGATAGAAATAGATAATAAATATATAAAGGGAGATTGCTAAACTATGACTACAAATTGAACTATAAATATAGGTAAGTAATATGAAGAGTTGTAGTATAGAATATAAATAACATGATAAGGCAATATAAATTATAAATGGGAATATAAATATAAAAATAGGTAAGTATAGTTTAAAAGAAAGGGAATTTTTTGGCTTTTATTTAAGTAGAGGCAGGGGTTTTATTTTAAATAAGTGTTACAGAAGTAAAAATCTTGACGCAGAAATATATAATCAATGTATAAAAATATGTATAAAAATATATAACTGCTCGCATCAGATGTAATATAGAATATAAATTTATGTACAAATTGAGATTGATAAAGATAAATGTATAAGTAAGCAATATACATTAATGTACATTATAAATGCAAATAGGAATATAAAAATCAGACATAAGGATAAAACCTATTTAAATATTGTTTGAAAGAAAGGGTTGGGGTTTTTTTTATTCTTACTGGGTTAGAGGCAGGGTTTTTATTTTAAATGATATGAATGTAGATATTATTGGTATATATTTCTCAATACAATCAAGATATAAATATATATATAAACACAAAATATAAGTAAATAGAGATAATAGGAAGAGATGTAATGGAGAATACAAATAACAGCATACGTAAGTATACATTTTAAATGTAAATGTGAATATGGACCTGAAAAACAGAATTTTAAAAAATATTGAAATACAGTTGAGAAGAAAGGGTTTTCTTTTTGGCTTTAACGTGGGTGGAGGCAGGGGTTTTATTTTAAATAATGGAAGTGCTACAGAAGTAAAAATCCTCACACAGAAAGATATAATAAATATATAAAGATCTGAATAAAAATACGAAAAAAAATAGAAGTAATAGGAAGAGTTGTAACATAGAATATAAATTTATAAATAAATCGGAAAATAGAAATGCAAAATCGAACACACATCAGTATAGAATTTAAATATAAATGTGGATCTAAATTTGAAAAATATTATTAAAAAAAAAATTAAATACAGTTGAAATGAAAGGGGTTTGTATTTGGCATGTATGGGTGGACGCAGGGGTTTTATTTTGAATCCTGCAAGTGTTAGAGAAGTAAAAATCCTAAGAGAAATGTATACTTCCAATGTAAAAATAGGTATATTTCGAGCGGGGCCGAATTGTTCGGTAGAGGCGAAGAGCCGACTTGAGCCGAACAGAGCCGACTTGAGCCGAAGAGCCGAGTGTGGCCGAACAGAGCCGACTTGAGCCGAAGAGCCGAGTGTGGCCGAAAATAACCGAGTTTACACCAAGAGCCGATGATAGCCGACTGGAATCGATAGCCGAGGGTAGGCGACACTGGCCGCATTTAGACAATGCGCCGAGTGTGACCGAGTTTAGCCCAAGCGTGCCGAGTTGGGCCGAAGAGCCGAACTGAAACGAGTTTAGACCAAGAGCCGAAGCAAGCCGAATTGAGCCGAGTTTCTTGAAACAGAACCGTAGGACGCCGCAGCGCTCTCCCTGCAGGTCTCCGGATCACACGGCAGGGGGCGCTGTATAAAGTAAGTATAAAATATCAACTATCTATAAGAAGGAATAAAAGCTCTATGTCACGTACAGCAGTAGAAAATTTCAGGCTGCCAGGGAGTAAATAGTTTTCTTTACATCATTTTCGTTTTGCAGTTTTTTTTTACTGCCAGGTAGCCCGAAAGTTTCTAGTGCTGCTTTTTTATTCTAAAGCTAGAAAGGAAAACCAAGATTAGACATAGAGGGAAAGAAGGAAAGAAAAGGAAAACAAGAAAATAAGGAATGGAACTGAAAGGAAGAAAGAAAGAAGGACAGGAAGGCAGGAAGGAAGGAAGGCAGGCAGGCCAAAGAAAAAAAACCAAGGAGGGCAAGGAGAAACGCAGGGAAAAAAAAAAAAAAAAAAAAAAAAAAAAAAAAAGGATAAAGACTTGGAGATGCGCAAGAAAAAACCCAGAAAAAATCCCCAAGATGGGCAAGAAATAAAATCAGAAAAAAAAAAAAAAAAAAAAAAAAAAAAACAACAGGATGGGGATGAAAATTTCCAGAAAAAAAACCCAGAAACAAAGAGAAAAAAACCCCCAAGATGGGCAAGAAGAAACGAAGAAAAGAACCCAAGAAATGCCAGAAAAAGTCAAGGAAAAAGGGAGTAAAAGCCCCAAGAAACAAGGCAAGAAAGAGAGGCAATAGAGGCCACAAAAAAGGCAAGAGAAAACCCAAGCAATGCCAGGAAAAGGTACGAAAATGGTTCTGCCAGGTGCGATCAAGGTGAGCGGGTTCAGTCTCAGGTACAGGAGATGAACAAGTGTCAGATTAGCTCGGGGCACTGCTGTGCAATGCAGCCGTGACAGGATTGATGTTTAAATCTAGTTTAAATAAATTGGGGATTGTTTGGCTTTTATTGGGGTATAGGCTGGAGATTTCATAAAAGGTATAAAAATAGAAATCCAATTATATCCTATATATATCGATATCGAGAAATATTTAATATACGTAAATATAAGTAAAAGAAATATGTTGTGTAAAAAGAATATATCTATTATTATATAAAAGGTATTCTCTCCAATCTATAAGATATCTATAAATATAATAAATGAAAATTACAAATGTAAATGTGAATAGAATTACGACAAACAAAATTTTTAAAATTTTAAGTGTGGTTTAAATAAAGGGGTGTCTGTGGTTTTTCTTTCGTTAGAGGCAGGGGTTTTATTTTAAATAATATAAGTACTATAGAAATCTAAACCGGCATAGAGAAATATATAATAAAAATCT
>NW_026993629.1:0-11357 GCF_028769735.1 Zonotrichia leucophrys gambelii
AAGGCCTTTTTTGTTTGGGGGCCTGTGGCTGGAGTGCTGGCGGGCCCCGAAAATCCACATACCAGGATTGGGGCCCTGAAAGTGGCCCGTGCCAAAGTCGGGGTGGTTTGATATAACAAGTGGCTCCTGCAATCTGCCCCAAAAATGGGGAAGTCAGTTTTAAAATTTCCCGGGGGGGGCCGTAGTTTGTTTTTGGGGGCCCCGTGGCGGGGGTGGCCGCTGGCTCCTGAAAAACAACGATACGCAGGATGGTGCCCAGATGAAAGGGGCACCATCCAGTCGGGGTGGTTTGATAGAGGGGAAATGCTCCTGCAATTGCCGCCAAAGGGGGCGGTATTTTTTTCCAGGAAAAGGGCCCTGGTTTGTTTGGGGGCCTGTGGCGGGGGCCGGCGGGCCCTAAAATCCACATACGCAGGATGGTTTTCCCCAAAAAAGGGGCACCCGTGCCCAATCGGCTGGTTATAACAAGTGGCCCGCAATCTGCCAGCCAGAGGGCAGGTCGTTTTATTCCCGGGAAAAGGCCCAAAATTTTTTGGGGGCCTTTCTGGGAGTGCCGCTGGCCCTAAAATCCAAAACGCAGAAGTTCCCCAGAAATGGCACATGCCAGTCGGGGGTGGTTTGATAGAGGGAAGTGGTCCGAATCTGCCAGAAAAACGGGGGGGGGATTTTTGTTTGCCCGGGAAAGGGGCCTGGTTTGTTTGGGGCCTGTGGCTGGAGTGGCGGCTGGTTTCCCGAAAATCCCCATACCGGATGGTTCCCAATGAAAGGTGGCATATGCCAGTCGGGTGGTTTGATGAGGGATTTGGGTCCCGCAATTTCCCGCCAAAGATGGGGGAGGTCAGTTTTAAAAACCAGGAAAGGGACCGTAGTTTGTTTTTGGGGGCCGGGGTGGGGGTGGCCGGGTGGTCCCGAAAAATCCCGATACCGGATGTGCCCGATAAAAGGGGCCGTGCCAAGTCGGGGGTGGTTTGATAGCACCAAGGGCTCCCCAATCTGCCAGCCAGAAGATGGGAAAGGCTGTTTTAATTCCCGGAAAAGGGGGCCCTAGTTTTTATTTGGGGACTTTGGCTGGCCCCCCAAAATCCCCTCGCAGGATGGCTCCCCGACCCAAGGTGGGACAGTGCCAATCGGGCTGGGTTTTAAGACAAGGGCTCCGGATTTTGCCCGCCGAAGCGGGGGGGGTAGTTTTTTTTGAGGGAAAAGGCCGTGGTTTGTGTTGGGGCCCGGGCGGGGTGGCGGCTGGTCCTGAAAATCCCCCGATAGCAAGGGGTGGTTCCCAGATGAAATTGGGACCAGTGCCCAGTCGGGCTGGGTTGTAAAGGGAAGGGTCCCGCAATTGCCAGCCAGGAGGGCGGGGGTTTTCTTCCAGGGAAAAGCCGTGTTTTTTGGGATTGTGGTGGGCGTGCCGGAAAGGGCCCTGAAAATCCCATTACGTGGTGGGCCCAAAGCCCCCAAGGTGGGGACCCGTGCCAAAGCAGGTGGTTTGATGGGGAGTGGCCTGCAATTGCCCCGCCGTGAAGGAAGGTCGTTTTAATTCCAAAGGGAAAAAGGGCCGGTTTTGTTTGGGGGCCTGTGGCTTGGAGTGGGGGGCTGGCTCCTGAAAATCCACGTTTCCCGGTGGTTCCCGATGAAAAAAGGGGGCACAGGCCAAGTGGGGTGGTTATGAGGGAAGTGGGTCTGCAATCTGCCAGCCAGTGAGGGCAGGTCGTTTTATTCCAGGGAAAAGGCCGTGTTTTTTTGGGGTTGGTGGGGAGTGCCGGGGGCCCCTGAAAATCCACTAGCGGATGGGTCCCAGAAAGGTGGAACAGTGGCAGTTGGCAAAATTTAAGAGCTGGTTTTTGCAAAATTTTCCCGCCCAAAAATGGGCATCGTTTTAATTCCAGGAAAGGGCCTAGTTTGTTTTTGGGGGCTTGGGTGGGATGGCCGGCTGGCTCCTGAAAATCCCCATAGCGGTTTTTCCCAGAGAAAAAGGGGGACGTGCAAGTCGGGGTTGTTTGATAGACCCAAATGGCTCCGCAATCTGCCCGCCAGAAGGGGGCGGGGAGTTTTTCCCGGAAAAGGCGTGGTTTTTTTTTGGGGCTTTTGGGTGGGAGTGGGGCGGGCCCCCGAAATCCAATACGCGGTGGTCCCGGGTAATTTTTACCGTCCCAAATGGGCTGGTTTGATAAGGAATGGGGGCTAAATTTCCCGCCAGATGAGGGCAGGTCAGTTTTAATTCCAGGGAAAAGGCCCCCGGTATTTTTGGGGGGTGTTGGGTGGCCCGGTGCCCCTGAAAAACCACATACCGGATGGTTCCCCGAAAAAGGTGGCACAGTGCCAAGTCGGGGTGGTTTTATAGGGAAGGGCTCCCAAATTTTCCCGCCGAAGAGGAGGGCGTTTTTTTCCGGGAAAAAGGGCCCTAGTTTTTTTTTGGGGGGCTGTGGCTGGGGTGGCCCGGGTGGTCCTGAAAATCCACGATACGCGATGGTCCCCAAAGAAAAGGGCCGTGCAAGTCGGGGGTTTTATAGACCAAGGCTCCGCAATCTGCCGCCAGAGGGCAGGGCTTTTTTTTCCCGGAAAAGGGCCGTAGTTTTATTTGGGGGCTTTTGGCGGGGGTGGCGGTGGCCCCTGAAAATCCCCAATAGCAGGATGGTCCCGACCCCGGGGGACGTGCAAAGTCGGGTGGTTTGATAGGGCAAGTGCTCCTGGATTCTGCCAGCCCGAAGCGGGGGGGTAAATTTGGTTTGCCAGGAAAAAGGCGTGGTTTGTGTTCGGGGCTGTGGCGGGGGGGGGGTGGGCCGGCTGGCTCCTGAAAATCCAGAATGAGGATTGTTCCCAAAGAAAGGTGGGACCAGTTCGAGTGGGGTGGTTGAAACAAGGGCCTGCAATTGCCCGCAGATGATGGGGAGGTCGTTTTACTTCCGGGGAAAAGCCCTAGATTGTTTTTGGGGGCTTGTGGCTGGGGGGCCGGCGGCCCTGAAAATCCCAATACGCTGGGTGGGGCCCAAGAAAGGGGGCACCCGTGCCAAGTCGGTGGGTTTTTTAAAATGGGTCCTGCAATCTGCCAGCCAGAGATGGCAGGTCGTTTTAAAACCAGGGGGAAAAGGGGCCGTGTTTGTTTGGGGGCCTTGGCTGGAGGGCCGGGGCCCTGAAAACCCCCCCTACGCAGGTGGTTTCCCCTAAGGGGCACCCCGTGCCAGTGGGCGGGTTTTATAGAGGCAAGTGGCTCCTGCAATCTGCCCGCCGAGGGGCGGTAGTTTTATTTCCCCGGGAAAAGGCCGTGTTTTTTTTGGGGCTTTGGCTGGGGTGGCCCGGGTGGCCCTGAAAATACAAAAGCAGGATGGCCCCAGAAAAGGTGGCAAGTGGCGAGTGGGGCAAATTGAAGAGCCCGTGGGTTCCCGCAATTTGCCAAAAAAGATGGGCAGGTCGTTTTAATTCCAGGGGAAAGGGGGGCCCTAGTTTGTTTTTGGGGGGCCTGTGGCTGGGGTGGGCCCGGTGGCCTGAAAATCCAGATAGCAGTTTTGGTGCCCCAAAGAAAAGGGGCACAGTGCAAATCGGGCTGGGTTTGTGACAAGGGGTCCCGCAATCTGCCACCAGAAAGGGGGGGTGATTTCTTCGGGGAAAAGGCTTGTTTTTTTGGGGCTTTTGGCTGGGTGGCGGGGCCCCCGAAATCCAGATCCGGATGGTCCCGGGTAAGGGAACCCGTGCCAAGTGGGCGGTTTGTATACAAAGGGGTCCCGCAATTGCCAGCCCAAAATGGCAGGTCAGTTTTTTTTCCCGGGAAAAAGGGCCGTAGATTGTTTTTTGGGGGCTGTGGCTGGGATGGCCGGGTGGCCCTGAAAAAACCACAAAACAGGTGGTTCCCCTGAAAGGTGGCACCAGTGCCAATCGGTGGTTTTATAGAGGGAAGTGGTCCTGCAATTTTGCCCGCCAGAAAGGGGGGTTTAGTTTTAATTCCAGGGAAAGGGCCGAGTTTGTTTTGGGGGCCTTGGGGGTGGGAAATGGCCGGCGGCTCCGAAAAAACCACGATACGCAGGATGGTCCCCGATGAAAAGGGGCACAGTCCCCCCCCCCCCCAATGGGCTGGTTTGATAAAAGGGCTCCTGAATCTGCCCGCCAGAAGGGGCGGTTGTTTTTTCCAGGGAAAAGGGCGTGTTTTGTTTGGGGCCTGTGGCTGGAGTGGCCGGGTGGGTCCTGTTTCCCCCGATTGCGGTGGTTCCGTGAAAGGTGGACAGTGCCAAGTCGGGCTGGGTTGATAGAGGAAAGTGGGTCCTGCAATCTGCCAGCCAGATGACGGGCAGGTCAGTTTTACTTCCAGGGAAAAGGACCGTAGTATTTGTTTGGGGACCTGTGTCTGGGAGTGGCCGGCTGGCTCCTGAAAATCCATGATACGCAGGATGGTTCCCAGATGAAAGGTGGCACCAGTGCCGAGTCGGGCTGGTTTGATAGAGGGAAGTGGGTCCTGCAATCTGCCAGCAAGAAACGGGGCGGGTGAGTTTTGTTTGCCAGGGAAAAGGGCCATGGTTTGTGTTCGAGGGCCTGTGGCTGAGAGTGGCGGGCTGGTTCCTGAAAATCCACGATACACTGGATGGTTCCCAGATGAAAGGTGGCACCAGTGCCAAGTTGGACAGGTTTGATATTACCAAGTGTCTGCTGCAATGTGCCAGCCAGATGACGGGCAGGTCAGTTTTACTTCCAGGGAAGAGGGCCGTCGATTGTTTTTGGGGACTTGTGGCTGGGAGTGGCCGGCAGGCCCCTGAAAATCCACAATACGCTGGATGGCTCCCAGACCCAATGTGGCACCAGTGCCAAGTCGGGCTGGTTTGATAGAGGCAAGTGGCTCCTGCAATCTGCCAGCCAGAAGCGGGGTGGTTAAGTTTTGTTTGCCAGGGAAAAGGGCCGTGGTTTGTGTTCGGGGGCCTGTGGCTGGGAGTGGCCGGCTGGCTCCTGAAAATCCACGATACGTTGGATGGTTCCCAGATGAAAGGTGGCACCAGTGCCAAGTCGGGCTGGATTGATAGAGGCAAGTGGCTCCTGCAATCTGCCAGCCAGATGACGGGCAGGTCAGTTTTACTTCCAGGGAAAAGGGCCGTAGTATTTGTTTGGGGGCCTGTGGCTGGGAGTGGCCGCCTGGCTCCTGAAAATCTACGATACACAGGATGGTGCCCAGATGAAAGGTGGCACCAGTGCCGAGTCAGGCTGGTTTGATAGAGGCAAGTGGCTCCTGCAATCTGCCAGCCAGAAGCGGGGCGGGTGAGTTGGTTTTGCCAGGGAAAAGGGCCGTAGTGTGTGTTCGGGGGCTTGTGGCTGGCAGTGGCCGGCTGGCTCCTGAAAATCCACGATACGCAGGATGGTTCCCAGATGAAAGGTGGCACAAGTACCAAGTCGGGCTGGTTTGATAGAGGGAAGTGTCTCCTGTAATCTGCCAGCCAGAAGCGGGGCGGGTGAGTTTTCTTTGCCAGGGAAAAGGGCCGTGGTTTTGTGTTTGGGGGCCTGTGGCTGGGAGTGGCCGGCTGGCTCCTGAAAATCCACGATACGCAGGATGGTTCCCAGATGAAAGGTGGCACCAGTGCCAAGTCGGGCTGGATTGATAGAGCCAAGAGGTTCCGGCAATTTGCCAGCCAGAAGATGGGGCAAGGTCCAGATTTTAATTCCAGGGAAAGGGCCCATAGTTGTGTTGGGGACCTGTGGCTGGGAGTGGCCGGCTGGCTCCTGAAATGCCACATACGCAGGATGGGCCAGATGAAAAGTTGGGCAGCAGTGGCCAGTCGGGCTGGTTTGAAGTAACCAAGTGGCTCCTGCAATTTCCTAGCCAGATGATGGGCGTCAGTTTTACTTCCAGGGAAAAGGGCCGTAGATTGTTTTTGGGGACTTGTGCTGGGAGTGGCCAGCTGGCCCCTGAAAATCACAATACGCGGATGGCTCCAGCCCAAGGTTGGCACAGTGCCGAATCCGGGCTGGTTTGATCAGGCAAGTGGCCCTGCAATTCTGCCAGCCAGAAGCGCGGGGTGTGAGTTTTGGTTTGCCAGAGAAAAGGGCCGTGGTTTGGTTCGGGGCCTGTGGCTGGGAGTGGCCGGCTGGCTCCTGAAAATCCACGATACGCAGGATGGTTCCAGATGAAAGGGGCACCAGTGTCGATTGGGCTGGTTGATAGAGGGAAGTGGCTCCTGCACTGCAGCCGAAGCGGGCGGGTGAGTTTATTTTGCAGGGAAAAGGCCGTGGTGTGTGTCGGGGGCCTGTGCTGGGGTGGCCGCTGCCTCCTGAAAACCACGATACGCAGGATGTTCCCAGGAAAAGTGGCACCAGTGCGAGTCGGGCTGGATTGATAGGCAGTGTCTCTGCAATCTCCAGCAGATGACGGGCAGGTCAGTTTTACTTCCAGGAAAAGGCCGTAGTATTGTTGGGGACCTGTGTCTGGATGGCCGGCTGGCTCCTGAAAATCCATGATACCAGGATGGTCCCAGATGAAAGGTGGCAGCCGGTCGGGCTGGTTGATAGAGGCAAGTGGGTCCTGCAATCACAGCCAGAAACGGGGCGGGTCAGTTAGTTTGCCGGGAAAAGGGCCATGGTTTGTTTAGAGGCCTGTGGCTGGGAGGCCTGCTCCGAAAATCCCGATACGCAGGATGGTGCAGATGAAAGGGCACCAGGCCAAGTTGGACAGGTTGTTTACCAAGTGACTGCGCAATGTGCCAGCCATGAAATGCAGGTCAATTTTTCTCCAGGAAAGGGCGCCGTAGATTGTTTTGGGGACAGTGCTGGGATGGCCGGCAGGCCCCGAAAATCCCAAAACCTGGATGGCTCCCGACCCAAGGTGGCACCAATGCCAAGTCGGCTGTTTTGATAGAGGCAAGTGGCTCCTGCAATGCCAGCGAGTGGTGGTTAAGTTTTGGTTTGCCAGGGAAAAGGGCCGTGGTTTGGTCGGGGGCCTGTGCTGGGCGGCGGCTGGCTCTGAAAATCCACGATACGTTGGATGGTTCCCAGATAAAGTGCACCATGCCAAGTCGGGCGATTGATAAGAAGTGGCTCCTGCAATCTGCCAGCAGATGAGGGCAGTCAGTTTACTTCCAGGAAAGGGCCGTATTTTGTTTGGGGACCGTGGCTGGGTGTGGCCGCCTGCTCCTGAAAATCCACGTACGCAGGATGATCCCAGATGAAAGGTGGCTCCAGTGCCAAGTCGGGCTGGTTTGATAGTACCAAGTGGCTCCTGCAATCTGCCAGCCAGAAGATGGGCAGGTCAGTTTTAATTCCAGGGAATGGGGCCGTAGTTCGTTTTTGGGGGCCTGTGGCTGGGAGTGGCCGGCTGGCTCCTGAAAATCCACGATACGCAGGATGGTGCCCAGATGAAAGGTGGCACCAGTACCGAGTCGGGCTGGTTTGATAGAGGGAAGTGTCTCCTGCAATCTGCCAGCCAGATCGGGGCGGGTGATTTTTCTTTGCCAGGGAAAAGGGCCGTGGTTTGTGTTCGGGGGCCTGTGGCTGGGAGTGGCCGGCTGGCTCCTGAAAATCCACGATACGCAGGATGGTTCCCAGATGAAAGGTGGCACCAGTGCCGAGTCGGGCTGGTTTGATAGAGGCAAGTGGCTCCTGCAATCTGCCAGCCAGAAACGGGGCGGGTGAGTTTTGTTTGCCAGGGAAAAGGGCCATGGTTTGTGTTCGGGGGCCTGTGGCTGAGAGTGGCGGGCTGGTTCCTGAAAATCCACGATACACTGGATGGTTCCCAGATGAAAGGTGGCACCAGTGCCAAGTCGGGCAGGTTTGATATTACCAAGTGGCTACTGCAATCTGCCAGCCAGATGATGGGCAGGTCAGTTTTACTTCCAGGGAAAAGGGCCGTAGTATTTGTTTGGGGACCTGAGGCTGGGAGTGGCCGCCTGGCTCCTGAAAATCCACGATATGCAGGATGGTTCCAAGATGAAAGGTGGCACCAGTGCCAAGTCGGGCTGGATTGATAGAGGCAAGTGGCTCCTGCAATCTGCCAGCCAGATGACGGGCAGGTCAGTTTTACTTCCAGGGAAAAGGGCCGTAGTATTTGTTTGGGGACCTGTGGCTGGGAGTGGCCGCCTGGCTCCTGAAAATCCACGATACACAGGATGGTTCCCAGATGAAAGGTGGCACCAGTGCCGAGTCAGGCTGGTTTGATAGAGGGAAGTGTCTCCTGCAATCTGCCAGCCAGAAGCTGGGCGGGTGATTTTTCTTTGCCAGGGAAAAGGGCCGTGGTTTGTGTTCGGGGGCCTGTGGCTGGGAGTGGCCGGCTGGCTCCTGAAAATCCACGATACGCAGGATGGTTCCCAGATGAAAGGTGGCACCAGTGCCGAGTCGGGCTGGTTTGATAGAGGCAAGTGGCTCCTGCAATCTGCCAGCCAGAAACGGGGCGGGTGAGTTTTCTTTGCCAGGGAAAAGGGCCGTGGTTTGTGTTCGGGGGCCTGTGGCTGGGAGTGGCCGGCTGGCTCCTGAAAATCCACGATACGCAGGATGGTTCCCAGATGAAAGGTGGCACCAGTGCCAAGTCGGCCTGGTTTGATAGAGCCAAGTGGTTCCTGCAATCTGCCAGCCAGAAGATGGGCAAGTCAGTTTTACTTCCAGGGTAAGGGGCCGTAGTTTTTGTTTGGGTGCCTGTGGCTGGGAGTGGCCGGCTGGCTCCTGAAAATCCACGATATGCAGGATGGTTCCCAGATGAAAGGTGGCACCAGTGCCAAGTCGGGCTGGATTGATAGAGGCAAGTGGCTCCTGCAATCTGCCAGCCAGATGACGGGCAGGTCAGTTTTACTTCCAGGGAAAAGGACCGTAGTATTTGTTTGGGGACCTGTGTCTGGGAGTGGCCGGCTGGCTCCTGAAAATCCATGATACGCAGGATGGTTCCCAGATGAAAGGTGGCACCAGTGCCGAGTCGGGCTGGTTTGATAGAGGCAAGTGGGTCCTGCAATCTGACAGCCAGAAACGGGGCGGGTGAGTTTTGTTTGCCCGGGAAAAGGGCCATGGTTTGTGTTAGAGGGCCTGTGGCTGGGAGTGGCCGGCTGGCTCCTGAAAATCCACGATACGCAGGATGGTGCCCAGATGAAAGGTGGCACCAGTGCCAAGTTGGACAGGTTTGATATTACCAAGTGACTGCTGCAATGTGCCAGCCAGATGATGGGCAGGTCAATTTTTCTTCCAGGGAAGAGGGCCGTAGATTGTTTTTGGGGACTTGTGGCTGGGAGTGGCCGGCAGGCCCCTGAAAATCCACAATACGCTGGATGGCTCCCAGACCCAAGGTGGCACCAGTGCCAAGTCGGGCTGGTTTGATAGAGGCAAGTGGCTCCTGCAATCTGCCAGCCAGAAGCGGGGTGGTTAAGTTTTGTTTGCCAGGGAAAAGGGCCGTGGTTTGTGTTCGGGGGCCTGTGGCTGGGCGTGGCCGGCTGGCTCCTGAAAATCCACGATACGTTGGATGGTTCCCAGATGAAAGGTGGCACCAGTGCCAAGTCGGGCTGGATTGATAGAGGCAAGTGGCTCCTGCAATCTGCCAGCCAGATGACGGGCAGGTCAGTTTTACTTCCAGGGAAAAGGGCCGTAGTATTTGTTTGGGGACCTGTGGCTGGGAGTGGCCGCCTGGCTCCTGAAAATCCACGATACGCAGGATGGTTCCCAGATGAAAGGTGGCACCAGTACCAAGTCGGGCTGGATTGATAGAGGGAAGTGTCTCCTGCAATCTGCCAGCCAGAAGCGGGGCGGGTGAGTTTTGTTTGCCAGGGAAAAGGGCCGTGGTTTGGGTTTGGGGGCCTGTGGCTGGGAGTGGCCGGCTGGCTCCTGAAAATCCACGATACGCAGGATGGTGCCCAGATGAATGGTGGCACCAGTGCCAAGTCGGGCTGGATTGATAGAGCCAAGAGGTTCCGGTAATTTGCCAGCCAGAAGATGGGCAGGTCAGTTTTAATTCCAGGGAAAGGGGCCGTAGTTTGTGTTTGGGGACCTGTGGCTGGGAGTGGCCGGCTGGCTCCTGAAAATCCACGATACGCAGGATGGTTCCCAGATGAAAGGTGGCAGTGTCATGGTTTGACCAGGAAGAAGTGGGAATTCTGGGAAGCTGTGGTCAAACCAATGAAGGTTTTGGGTTTCATACTGACACCTGGTGTAGCCCGTGGGGTTTGGACACACCTCCGAGAATACACAGGGGTTAAAAGCAGGGCACTGCCCTGGCACTTCCTCTTTTGGACATCGTCGGGCGAAGAGGTCAGATCTCTCCCCCGTCCAGACCGCTGCTGCTGGGCGGGGGAGGGGCCGGCCATGCGGTAGCGGTAGGCCCGGCGCCTGGACAGAGATGGGGTTGAGGGGGCTTCGGGGGGGCTTCGAGGATGGAAGGGTGGAAGATCCCAGAGAGTCAGCCCTCGGGCAGCCAGTCCCCCCCCCCCCCCCCCCCCCCCCTCCCCCCAGGAGAGCAGCCAGCCAGGAGGAGAAGGAGGGAGACTGCCCGGCCGCAGCGGCAGCGTGTGGGCGGCGTGCGTGGGAGTCGTTCCGGGACCGACAGACAGAGACTGAAAACTTTTAACCCTTTCTTGCATGATTGGGGCCTTACAAAAATGCTAATCCTCCTCGAAGCTGAATAAGAAGGGAGATGAGAGATGAGATGACTTGGCCCGGAGATTGTGGAGATGATTGGATGGGGAGAGATGATTTGGAGTGGCCTTTTGGCTGGACTTTTTCTTGTAGCCATGGACTCAGTTGTTCCTGTGACACAGACTGCATTTAGGGGGAGGCAGTGCCTCAAAAACCAGGAGGGTTCATTTGTGGGGACCCCCGGCCCCAGGGGGTTGGAAAAATATGGGGGGGACAGTTGTCCCAAAAGCAGAGACTGTGCCTTTTTGGAGTGAGACAAGGCATCCTTGAAAGACCACCCTAAAAGCAGCTCTGGCCATGTCTCGGTGGTGAGAGCACTGAGCATGGAAGGAACATGTCACAAGCGGCAAAAGGACTTTTTTTCCCCCCGGGCGGTGCCGAAGTGACAAGGAAGCATCCGGGATTTCAGTGTGTTTCCAGGAGAAGCCTATGGAACAAGAAGGACTCCTTTCCTCTTCATGAACTGCAGTTTGAGTATACTAACGTGTGGGGCCAAGGCTAGGCAGTTGTTTTGAGAGAATGTATTAGATTGAGAAAGTCAGGTGGTAGAGAAGAGGAAAATGGTTTTTTTTTGTAAGGTTTTCAATTCTTTTTCTTCTTTTTCCTTATAGTCTCTCCCTATTTCCCTGTAGTTTAAGTAATAAAGTAGTCTTTATGTTTAAGTTAGAGCCTGTTTTGCTTATTCCTGGTCACATCTCACAGCAGACACCAGGGTGAGGCATTTTCATGGGGGCACTGGCTCTGTGCCAGGCTCAAACCATGACAGGCACCAGTGCCAAGTTGGGCTA
>NW_026993630.1:0-11350 GCF_028769735.1 Zonotrichia leucophrys gambelii
GGAGATCGCAGGTGGGATGATCATGAGTAGGACGAGAAGCAGGCTCGGTCTCATGGCATCTCGAGGCTTCACACGAACAGTGGGATCTAAACTGGTACAAGGAACTTGAGACAGACATATATTACAAGCTATTCCAGATAGGAGGCTTAAATGGAATTTCCTCCAGAGAACGCGTGCGGCATTTTCTTCTCCAGGCAGCGTGAGCAACCTGGGGCGCTTCTGCAGATTTCTCTGAGACTTTGGGAACATAGGGCTTTACCCATTTGGAAGGAACCCACCTTAAACCAGAGGGGGTGGACACACAGGCGTATCCACATCCCCAAGTAACCAATTTGTAAGGTCCCACCATTTTCCAAGTCTCAGGGTCTTTTACTAAAACCAGAGGTTTTTCTTTAATCAACCTGTGACTGCTCTCCCCAAAGTGGCGTAGGATGGGTGGGTTCAGGCTGTCAAAAGAACAATTCAGAAAATTGATTGTGAATAGTGCCCTGGATAACCGGATGTGGGGAGGTTCTACCTTCAGAACCTGTTGTTGCTGGTCCAGGACTCTTTTAATATCACGGTGAGTTCTTTCTACAATGGCTTGACCTGTAGGGGAGTAGGGGATGCCAGTTTTGTGCTCTACTCCCCATTGCTGCAGGAAGCTCCCGAATTCCTTGGATTTATAAACAGGCCCATTATCAGTTTTCAGCTCCTTGGGGATGCCCATGAAAGAAAAAGCCTGTAAGAGGTGCTTAATAGCATCAATAGATGATTCTCCTGTGTGGGCAGAAGCATAGACCACTCCAGAAAAGGTATCTACACTAACATGAACATATTTCTGCCATCCAAAAGCTTGTATGTGTGTTACATCTGTTTGCCACAGTTCACAACTGTTCAGTCCCCTTGGGTTTGCTCCCGTACTCACTGTAGGGAGTGCATGTTGTTGGCAATTTGGGCATGTGGTCACAATCGCTTTGGCCTGTTCTCGAGTGATGTTAAACTGGCGAACCAGGCCAGGTGCATTTTGGTGGAAAAGCTGGTGGCTGATTTTTGCCTGTTCAAAAACATTTGGGAGAGTGGCCATCACTGCAGGTGCAGCAAGAGCATCTGCCCTTCTGTTGCCTTCAGCGATAAACCCTGGCAAGTCAGTGTGTGACCTGACATGCATCACATAAAATGATTGCTCTTGGTGAGTGACTAACTTTACCAGTTTTGAGAGCAATTCAAAAAGTGCGATGTTAGATACATCTTGCAGTATTGCTTGATCTGCTCTGGATACTACTCCTGCCACGTATGCAGAGTCTGTAATCAGATTAAATGGTTCTGAGAACCTTTCAAAAGCCCTAACAACCGCAGCCAATTCAGCAACCTGGGGTGAACCTTCCACCTCAGCAATGTCCGTCTCCCACTGCTGGGTTTGAGGATCCTTCCAAGTCATAACGGACTTGTGGGACCTCCCGGACGTATCTGTAAAGACAGTTAGAGCCCTTTTTAAAGGTCTCCTACTTAGAGCAGTTCTTAATTTTAAAGTAAATTGAACATCTTGTTCAAACAATTTGCAAGCGGGCCGTGCTACCAAAAATTGTCCTGAGTAGGAATCCAGAGCAAACTGCAACACTTCATTTTCTTGAAACAATTGTTCCAGTATTTTCATAGTATTTTGACCTGATTTTAACTCAACTGGGATGTGAATGCACTTAAAATCACATCCTGCTAACTCCTTGATCCGGGTCCTTGCTTTCCGGATCAGTTCTGCTACCAGTTCCTGAGGCTTTGTCAGTCTCTTGGACCTTTTGTGACTGAGGAAAACCCATTCTATGATCAAGAGAGAGTCCCTCTGGTCCCGGTCCTTTTTTGGTGTGTCCTTTGCCTTAAGTGTTTGTTTTTCCTCCCACTGGAAAATAATTCCATGGAGGTGTGGCAACTTACCTAGGATGATAAATTTGAATGGCAGGTCAGGCCGGCATCGGTGGGCCTGTCTTGTGGACATTGCAATCTGAACCTTTTCTAGAGCTTTCCGTGCCTCTGGGGTAATAGACCTAGGAGCACCTGGGTCCTCTCCCCCTTTCAATAAATTGAAAAGAGGGGCAAGGTCTTTATTAGTCAGACCAAGCCATGGTCTTACCCAATTCAAAGACCCACACAACTTGTGGACATCCGCAAGGGTCTTGATCCTTGGATTGATTTCTAGTTTTTGAGGAACAATGGTCCTATTTCCAATTTCTAAGCCCAAATACTTCCAAGGTGGCATCTTTTGAATTTTCTTTTCCTGGAGCTCGAACCCTGCAACAATCAATGCATCGATCGTTAGGTCAAGCGCATGTGCGAGTAAATCATCATTGGGGGCACACACAAGGATATCATCCATATAATGATAGATGATGGCCTTCTCTGCAGCTGCACGTACTGAGGAAAGCAGGGAAGAGACATACCACTGGCAGATAGCTGGAGATACCTTTAATCCCTGAGGAAGAACGGTCCAATGGTACCTTTTCATAGGAGCTTCTGAATTGATAGAAGGGACAGAGAATGCCAAACGCGGTGCATCATCAGGGTGCAATGGGATTTGGAAGAAACAATCTTTAATATCAATAACAGCTAATTTCCAATCTTGGGGAAGCATTGTTGGGGATGGCATACCAGGTTGAGGAGAACCCATATCTTCAATTACATTATTAATTTGTTGGAGGTCACAGAGGAGTCGCCACCTCTTTTTGTCAGCTTTTTAAATGACAAACAATGGAGAGTTCCATGGGGACATGGTCTCCACAATGTGGCCCTTTCTTAGTTGCTCTTGTACTAGTTCCTCAAGCACCTTTATTTTTTGTTTACTGAGTGGCCACTGTTTCACATCAACTGGTTCATCTGTTTTCCACTTAAGTTTTTGGGTGGGGCGCTGTTGTTCAATGTCTGCTGCACAAAGATGCTGTGGAGAGTCTGGAATATCAATTGTGACACCCCACTGGGCCATTAAATCTCTCCCTAACAAAGGTTCTGAATAATCTAACACAAATGGACGGATATTTGCCAACTGTCCGTTTGGACCCTTGAACTGAATAATGCTTTTGGATTGTTTTGCCAATTGCAGACCTCCTACACCTCGAAGGTGACCAGCAACATTTTGTAAAGGCCAGTGTGCTGGCCAGTCTTGTACTGGAATCACTGTGCAGTCTGCACCTGTGTCTACAAGCATCTCAATGCGTTTAGACTCCCCACCCCCACTGACATTGCACCACAATTTGGGTTTATCTGTCCCGATAACTTGGACCCGGGCGACTGTGGGCCCCTGTTTTTCGATATTTTCAGGTAAAGATGGCACAGGGATAGCTTGAGCAACAATTTGTCCCTTGGGAAGAAACAGGGGTGGGTGGAAACAGTGCAGGCTGAGAACAAATTGCTTGGGATCTGATGTTGTCATTCCCGGAGCAATTTCGATCTCTTGTGGTGTGTTTTTGTCCCCAGTGATGATGTACTTACAACGAATTCGGTTCCAAGTACCCTTCTGTTCAGGATTTACAGAAACAAAATGCCAGTCAGTGTCCTTCAGGTGGAGTGACTCTGTCAGCTGCAACCTGTAAGGCTCATTGACAGAAGATGTGGTTAATACAGAATCACTTAAATCATAACAAAGGTTATTTTGTTTCACTTTCAACAGTGGACTAGCAGACTTGGTCTTTGAAGCACCTGCTTCACTTACACAAATGTTAATATTATCGCGCGCTTGATTTGTTTTGCTACCCTTATTCTCTTGGCCTGCTCTTTTTATGTCTGCACGCCTGGCAGGCTGGCGCTTTACTTTCAGTTTTTTTGTTGTTGACCCCCAGGGAGGGCTTGTAGTTCTCCTCCCCTGCCATTTCTAAATTCAGCAAATTCCTTTTCAGGGGGCACTGGTTACTCCAGTGTCCTAGCTTATTACAAAGCAGGCATGGTTTAGTGGGCTCAACCATTGCTGGTCTCCGCTGCTGCCCAGGGTACTGCTGTGCTGAAAGAAAAGGTGAAGGGCTGGCAACAGCGACACGCTGAAGTGGTCTTGGCAGCAGCCTTGGTCTGGTGTCTTCAGCCACAGTCATCAGAGGCACTTTCCTGTTACAGACTGGAAGCATATCTTTTAATGTAGGGGAAGGTTCCATAGGAAGGCTCAGGATTGCCGCTCGACACTGTTCATTTGCATTTGAAAACGCTATTTCTTCTAAAATTGCTTCCCTAGCATTTTCCTTTTTAACCTGTATTTCAATGGCTCTAGTTAGCCTTTCTACAAATTTCAAAAAAGGCTCTGATGGTAGTTGTTTGATTTTACTATAGGGCTCAAAAGGCCCCTCAGGTTGGAGGGAAAAGAATGCTTTTTCAGCTGCTTCTTTTACTTTCTCAAGTGTTTCTGCAGGAATTGCAGCAGCTTGGACTGAGGGAGAAGACCATTGACCCTCACCACAGAGGTTCTCCATGGTGATAGGGTTACCATTGTTGTCTTTCGCTGTGTTCGGATCAGCCTGTAAGCCTGGGAGAGCATCTTTTAGCAGTTGTTTCAATGCTGATTCCCATAATTTGAATTCCGTGGATGTCATGAGGCATGAAAAAACCTGTTTTAAATCATGTGGAACTACAACAGTCCTACTTAATTCAGAATTTAAAAGGCCACGGAAATATGGACTGTGTGGACCATATTCTTTATGAGATTTACAGATCTCTTTAATCAATTGTCGTCCAAAGGAACTCCAATTAGCAGTTGGGGCTGCTCCAGCTTGAGCTGCAGGCTGAAACGTAACAGGAGCTAGTGACAACATGGCACTGTGCATTGGGTCTGCCGTCCCCTGCTCTGTATCTCTGTAATCAGAAGCATTGGGATCACAGCTACAGGTTTGGGGACAGGCAGTGGGTGTGTCCCCACCGTGGGAACCCGGGGAGGGGGCGGGGAAAGGGAGCCGGCAAGGGGCGGGGTCAAGGGGCTGGCAGGGGGCGGGGATACCGTGAGAACAGGGGGCGGGGTCACCTGGTGACATCACGTCAGCAGACGCCCCCTGGGAGGAGTAGAGGGGCGGAGCTGAGGGTACTGCAGGAAAGGCAGGGGGAGGGGGGAAGGTGTCACGAGGAACAGGAGGAGAGGGGGATGGGGCAGGAATTTTGGGATGCTTAAGAGGATTTTGGGAAGAAGAAGACCAGGTTTGGGAAGATGCCACGTGGCACCCACCATTTTGCGCACCCCCTAGGGACTGGGGGCCATTTTGGACATCACTGCTCTCCGGAAAGCTAACACGTGCTCTGGGTTTTAGAGGAGGGGATACAGGGGGTTGGGAAAGCCACGCAGCCTGGCCAGGGCTTTGTGAACAAAACAACTCAGGTATTCTTGCACACTCTGGGAGCCGACTTCCCAATGAGTGTGCTCTCTTTAAAATACCAAGTTTTGGGGAAAGAGGTTTACGGGTTTTAGAGCTAGGAGAGGGAGAAACAGGGCAAACAGAGGTACATGGCTTTACATTTGGCTTTTTCTCCATTTCCTTTTGTTTGAGCAATGCTGTTCGGATTTGTAAACTCCAAAACACAAATTTAGCTGAGGGTGATTTGCCAGATTGTCCTAAGGTTATCAATTCATTCCCAACTTTATCCCAGAATTGAATATTGTGGATTTCTTATGGGGAAATGTTTGGGAACTGCAGAAAAAGCCATCTTATAAACTGTTTCAATTTTCCTTTAGAGAATTTCACATTACCATTGACTAAAATGCTAACAATATTATAATACACTCCTTTATGTACAATGCTAAGTTTGGAACCCATGTTAGATGTAAAAAGCAAAGTACTTAATCCCGCCTGACCAAAAACAAAGCTAAAATCAGCTACCAATTTCTAAAAAAAAACACAGATAGAAAGCGATAGCGAGCAGACAAAAGCTTCACAATGCAGCTGTATATACTGCTTTTAAAATTCCCTGGCAGCAGCAGCAGGGCACGCCCTGCCGAACCGAGGCACAAAGCCTCCCCCGCCGTGGAATGCAGCCCCCCTGCGGAGCAGAGAGAGCAGCCACTCCACATGGCAAGCCGAAACTGGGGAGCCCCCCGCCGTGCCGCGTGTGCAGAGAACACTCCCGACCCCGCACCGAGAGAGGTTTCCCGGCCATGTGGAAAGAGAGCCCCCCTCCTCCGCACAGAGGAAGAGAGAGAGTCTCCCGACCACGTGTAGAGAGCCGAGCATGCTGCCGAGCCGGGGGGGAAGGGCAGAGAGCGATCCTGCTCCGGCGCGAGTTCCAAAAGACAGCTAAACACACGGCAGAAAGCTAAGAGCCCAGAATGCAATGAATTCCCGTCTGTGGGGCTGCGCAGCCAAAAATGCAAAGGTAAAAAGGAACAGAACTCACGGCAGAGTCTGTTTTTGAGCTTCTGCTCTACCGAAAGCAGAGATACTCACGTGAAATGGAAGCTGTAGGTGGCTGGGTACAGGCAGGTTTCCTCACCGGAAAAGGACCTCTCTCTGGGCAAGAGAGGCTACCCTCTTCTTCCTCTGGAAAATCTGCTCACTAAACAGAAGCTGGGCTTTCCAGAAGCGCTGAACAGTCCACGAAACTTCTTCTGGGAATATTCCCAAAGTCTCTAGCTGAGGACGATGCAACCAAAGCCCTTCTAGCCGGATGCACGGCTGCCAAAAGCTTTTCTGAGGTACTGCGAGTCCGTTTTAGGGCTGCTGACTTGCTTTGCCCACCCAGGGATGCCAATATATTGGAATAAGAATCCCAATATTACCAGTTAGATGGTACCTGGGCCCGTCTGACCTTCGCTGCTGGGCCAAAGGCGGCCTCTGTGGTGTAATTCACCCCAGAGATACCTTGGCTGCTGGAGAGTGCAGCAGGGCACTGAACAAGTCCGGGCTTGTCAGGAACTCCGTTTACCTCAGGAGAGAGAGTTTCTGGTGATGGTGAAGAGAAAAAGGAGAGGATTCTGCTGGAGGGTTATATCCAGATGTTTATTCCATGGTTACAGAGGTCTGAACCGGGGCAACTGCTCCAACAGAATCTGCGTGGTCTGATTAACCTTTTAAACTCGGGGACAGGGGAAGGGGAGGGGACAGGTGAGCTACCAACCAGGTGAAAGGGGCAGGGTCTCAAGGGACTAGGGACACCTATACGGGCCAATGTCCCCCAGGCCTGTGGAGCATCCTTTGAAATCGACCAACCACACGACGCCTTGCTGGTATGTTAGCCTGATTGACAGGGCACACTCAGCAAGGGGCGAGGGGGAAGGGAGAAGGGAATATTGGCACACGTGAGGAAGGGACCCGGAAACTAAAAACACACCACAACAAGTTCACCTACCTGAAAAGGCATATTAAGGCACACCAGAGAGTGAGCTTAAAATTGGAAGAAAGAAATGAGCTGGCAGATAGAGAGGCAAAGAAAGCAGCAAAGGGTGAGGTACAGATTACAGAGAAGGTAAGCCATAATACAATAATACTAATCAAAAGAGACGTACAACTGCAAGGGGTGGGCTACCATTGAAAGAGAGCTAGTAATCCCTTCCCATTTTCGTAGTTACCAGTGAAGGAAGGGCACTAAAAAACACACTAGAGTCTAACTACTTAAAGCCTTTTATAGAGTGTGTCTCCTTTCTCGAAATGACCAAGGCTGCGAGTGATAAAGAGTGCATTGAAATGAAGTGTTGACTTTGAAGTAGTAATTCCCACAGGCTTTCTCGAACACACATCTGATTGAAAGAATTGTTGTATTGTTGTCAGGAATTTATATGCCACTATCACTCAAGTGAGCTGATAATGTGATCCTTGCCTCCAGACTAACCTCAAAATACCCCCCCGGGCCAAAACTCGGTCAGACTGCCACTGTACAGCAGTGGCAAATCAACTTTTCAGACCTCCCAAGGAAAGGGGGGTATCAGTACTTACTAGTATTAATAAATACATTTTCAAGGTGGCCAGAAACATTCCCCACCAGGACTGTCAAAGCTCAAGAGGTGACCAGATCATTTTTACAAGAGATAATACCACACTTCAGAGTTCCAGCCACAATATCCTCAGATAAAGAATCACCTTTCATTTCCAAAATAGTGCAACAGATTAGTAGCCATCTGAGCATAGATTAAGAACTTCACACCCCATACCGCCCCCAGTCAAGTGGCCAGGGGGAGAGAATGAATCATTTGATTAAGCAGCAAATCATAAGACTGGGGCAAGAAGTTAATCTACCCTTGCCCAAGCTCTTCCACTAGCACTATTGTAAATTCAAACTAAACCTTTTGAGCTAAAAGAATGCTGAATCCTTTTGGAATGCCTTATAGAAGACAATATAGAATACAAGGAGAATGTCCAGAATGTCCACTTACATGGTGGCATTAAGCAAACAGCTCAGAGAAATTGAGAAACGTGTAGCTGAAACTCGGAGCAGGGAGTTAGATAGCCTGGAGATGATGTATATGTTAAGTCTCTTACAGAGAAGACTTTGGAACCATAGTGGGAGAGACCACTGCAAGTACCTCTCACCACCTTCACTGCAATCAAAATCAAGGAGCAGAATGCCTGGATCCATCACTCTCGGGTGAAGAAGGCCCAGAAGCCCCTTCAGGAGTGACACCAAGAGACAATGAACTGAGACTAAAACTTACTCGGGCAAAATGAGTATATTGCGGTCGAGAGTAGCTCATACTTTAGTGTACAGAGTTGTTTTGTATGGAATTATAACTGAAGTTTTAGAACTAGAGAGTACCTCTACCCAAAGCAATGCTGAATGGCCTTAGTCCCTGGCATTTAATCAGTATACTAGATCCATAAGAAAACCTTCTGAGATAAAAGATTTAAACATATCTACTGTAGTAATCCACGAGAATCAGGTATGTGAGGAGCAAGAATAGCAAGAACAGGAACTGTGAACACTTCAAAGAATCTGAGGAGAAGAAATCAAAGTAAAGTGCTCGGTCATGAATAAGATGGCTGTCATGGTTTGAGCCTGGCACAGAGCCAGTGCCCCCCATGAAAATTCCTCACCCTGGTGTCTGCTGTGAGATGTGACCAGGAATAAGCAAAACAGGCTCCAACTTAAACATAAATAACACTTTATTACCTAAAACTACAGGAAAAAATAGGAAAGACTATAAGGAAAAGAAAAAAAAAATTGAAAACCTTACAAAAACCACTTTTCCTCCTCCCCACTCCCTGACTTTCCCAATCCAATACATTCTCTCAAAAATACCAACTGCCCAGTCCGGCACGACACTTTAGTATACTCAAACATCAGTTCATGAAGAGGGAAAGGAGTCCTTCTTGTTCCATAGGCTTCTCGTGGAGACACACTGAGACCCTCGTGTGCTTCCCTGTCACTCCGGCACCGCCCGGAAAGTCCATTTGCCGCTTGTGACACGTTCCTTCCATGCTCAGTGCTCTCACCACCGAGACATGGCCAGAGCTGCTTTTAGGGTGGTCTTTCAAGGATGCCTTGTCTCACTCCAAAAAGGCACAGTCTCTGCTTTTGGGACATCTGTCCCCCCCATATATTTCCAACCCCCTGGGGCCGGGGGGTCCTCACAAATGAACCCTCCTGGGTTTGAGGCACTGCCTCCCCCTAAATGCAGTCTGTGTCACAGGAACAACTGAGTCCATGGCTACAAGAAAAGTCCAGCTAAAAGGCCACTCCAAATCATCTCTCCCCATCCAATCATCTCCACAATCTCCGGGCCAAAGTCTTATCTCATTTCATCTCTCATCTCCCTTCTTATTCAGCTTCGAGGAGGATTAGCATTTTCGCAAGGCCCCAATCATGCAAGAAAGGGTTAAAAGTTTTCAGTCTCTGTCTGTCCTGGGAGATGATACTCCCACACATGCTGCTGCTGCGGCCGGCCGGGCTCTCTCTCTCTCCCCCCTTTCTCCTCCTGGCGGGCTGCCATCACATTCGGTGCCGCCGGCTCTCTCTCTCTCCGGGGGGGGGGGGGGGGGAAAGGGGCTGGCTGCCCGATATCTCGATGTCTCTTGGGGCTCCGCCACCCTTCCATCCTCGAAGCCCCCCCGAAGCCCCCTCAAGCCCATCTCTGTCCCGGCCCCAGGCCTCACCGCATGGCTGGCCCCTCCCCCGCCCAGCAGCAGCGGGCCGGGCGAGGGAGAGAGGTCTGAACTCCTCGGCCGCGATGTCCAAAAAGAGGAAATGCCAGGGCAGTGCCCTGCTTTTAACCCCTGTGTATTCTCGGAGGTGTGTCCAAACCCCACTGGCTACACCAGGTGTCAGTATGAAACTCAAAACCTTCATTGGTTTGACCACAGCTTCCCAGAATTCCCACTCCTTCCGGGTCAACCCATGACACTCCACCCTTCACCTCCGAGAATACACTTTCTAAAATTATCAACAAAATTACAAAACACTTCTACACAACAATACCTTAGATTCACTATGACTATTCATCTACCTTAACTTAGTACATGCTTTCCTTATTCTTCTTGGTCTCATCTCACAGCTTTACCTCATCATTCTCCCGTGATTCGATTTCCCGGTCCAGGGAACCAAAAAATGTCATGGTTTGAGCCTGGCACAGAGCCAGTGCCCCCATGAAAATGCCCCACCCTGGTGTCTGCTGTGAGATGTGACCAGGAATAAGCAAAACAGGCTCCAACTTAAACATAAATAACACTTTATTACCTAAAACTACAGGAAAAAATAGGAAAGACTATAAGGAAAAGAAAAAAAAAATTGAAAACCTTACAAAAACCACTTTTCCTCCTCCCCACTCCCTGACTTTCCCAATCCAATACATTCTCTCAAAAATACCAACTGCCCAGTCCGGCACGACACTTTAGTATACTCAAACATCAGTTCATGAAGAGGGAAAGGAGTCCTTCTTGTTCCATAGGCTTCTCGTGGAGACACACTGAGACCCTCGTGTGCTTCCCTGTCACTCCGGCACCGCCCGGAAAGTCCATTTGCCGCTTGTGACACGTTCCTTCCATGCTCAGTGCTCTCACCACCGAGACATGGCCAGAGCTGCTTTTAGGGTGGTCTTTCAAGGATGCCTTGTCTCACTCCAAAAAGGCACAGTCTCTGCTTTTGGGACATCTGTCCCCCCCATATATTTCCAACCCCCTGGGGCCGGGGGTCCTCACAAATGAACCCTCCTGGGTTTGAGGCACTGCCTCCCCCTAAATGCAGTCTGTGTCACAGGAACAACTGAGTCCATGGCTACAAGAAAAGTCCAGCTAAAAGGCCACTCCAAATCATCTCTCCCCATCCAATCATCTCCACAATCTCCGGGCCAAAGTCTTATCTCATTTCATCTCTCATCTCCCTTCTTATTCAGCTTCGAGGAGGATTAGCATTTTCGCAAGGCCCCAATCATGCAAGAAAGGGTTAAAAGTTTTCAGTCTCTGTCTGTCCTGGGAGATGATACTCCCAC